>NW_024739802.1:1245000-1457500 GCF_018991925.1 Homarus americanus | reverse complement strand
GGCTCTGTTATCGCTAAGTTTCAGGTTAAATGGACTCTAGGCCGAATTGACCCCGAGCCTAATCTATTCTATATATTATAATTGATGTCCATTTGCACTAGGACCAATTAGAACTTCGGCATATTAGGTCTGGAATTCAATCTTAATAATTAGATTAGATTACAGCCTATTAGACCTAAGGCTTGTTAAGACAGGCTATTTAATCAGTCTCTAAATACTCCTGTGATGTTAATTTAAGTGTTCCCCTACCTGGACAGTGAGTGGTAAGTACAGGTATTATCAAGATTCACCTTAGCCAAAGGTCACCAATATTTTAGGTTTATCTGAAAATAAGATGACCAGTAACACCTAGAGAACATTGGCTTGGTTTTTTGACAACAGGATATCTGGTACGTCAACAAATCTCCCAGATCTTCTCTCAGGTAAGGTGTGGGGGGTTCACCTTGGCTTGGGAGCGATGACCTCCTCTTCCCCCCCCCCCTTCCACCACAAACCCTCCCGGCAGCTCGAAACCATCTGTTGACAAAATCTTTAACTGGGTCGTCCGCTAAAGAGGGAAAAGAAAATCTGGATAGTTATGACTGATGATTTCACAAATACTTTTTCATAATATCAAAATTAAGGCACCGTCTGTTGAATACTGTCACCATATGGCTAATACTGTTCCTCCGGTATATTATATATTGTTTACTTTTTGCACTGATGATTTTGATAAGTTTTACAAATGTGGTTATGAGTAAGAATCTTTATGTTGCTGTTGATGAAGGATAGATGATGCTTTTCCTATATGTTACCTGATAGAAAATGTTGAAGCTTTATAAAACAAATGGACATGAAGCAGTGCCCGGTATGTACTCAAGACACTTATTTTACTATCTGAATGATGTTGTTCTATTACTGCATAAAATCCTACCCTCAATTTCTCAACCAAATAGCCAACTAATCTGAGTTTCTACCCTGCTACACAAACTGATATTTTTTTTTTTCAACCGAGAAACTTTTATTATTGAGGTAACGTACACTTTAACAACACAACTACACGTATATTTAATTTAGTCGACTTCCTAATTTCAATGTTAAAAAAAAAAACAATTAAGGAATTCTTCAAGCTTTCTACTGGATGTTTCATTAAGACATTCTTCACCAAAAAAAAATACAATGACGAGGAGAATTCGTTATATTCTGACGGTAATGTGTTCCTTAAAATCAAAAGAATATATAAATATATAAACTTTAAGAAATCCTTTGACCAATCACATGTATGTATTATTACCTCGTAATTGTCTGATGTGGTGGTCACGGCTGGGAGGTGTGTGTGTGTGTGTGTGTGTGTGTGTGTGTGTGTGTGTGTGTGTGTGTGTGTCTGTGGCAGCAGAAGCAAGAACACAACAAGCCGGACAATTCACCAAAAAACAACATTCTTCACTCTGTGGGAAAATTGTCCGCTTCTTACTGATACTAACATGAATCTTAATTCAGTATTAACTTTGGAAGTCCTTCCTGGTCGCAGTTATTTCTAGCAACACAACTTGGCGCTTGAATGATAAAATTACAAAACTAAAATTTGACCCAAGAGAATATCTGTCTACTTCCAGAAATTATGTCAAAATAATTAAGCTATATTTACAACCAAGTAACGTTGAATTATCTTAATTATTTATATTAATTTGATAAAATAAATAGAAAAACAAGCCATGTACTTGAGAATTCCATCACACGTCCAAGTTGTGTCTAGCGCGTGTCAGCTGCCTCAGGGATATATACCTGAAAAGGATGTGTTCTCGATACAATGAATGAAATAACAAAGAGAATATAAAAATTTAAGTAACTGCCGACCCGCGCTCGGCTCTCAATTATTCCCTGTTAGAGAGCCGGCAATTGAGAGCCTATGTAAAAAAAATAAACTGCTGTCGACCTCAAGAAACTAAATTTGGCCGTACTATGAAGTGAACTGCATCATGCAACACAATAGAAACCAAATGTAAATAGTCCTAATCTGAGATAGTTAAGATGGGCTACATAATATCTGGTCGGTTCATGTCTGCGTTATAAAAAGAGTTATTAGTACACAGGCTAGGAGCACCCGGCCCTCTAGCGAGAATAATTTGACAACCAGACTCGAGTCGATAGCCAGAGTGAAGAAACTGGTTCGGTAATTAACACAGGTATAAAGAGAAAAAAACTTTGATGTGACAAAAACATTGATATTATTCAGAAATAATTGGCACAGGTGTGTTCTGAGTCACCTGTTTGGGTCAGGTATTTTAGAGGTGTTTGGTGTAGGAAGAGCGCTGTAGTGTTGATGCTTAATTGGAAATCCTATCTGAAAAGACGTTTTATCCGTAGTCAGATTTGGTTAATCCCTCGACCTTACTGAACCTGAGAGTCAAAATTCAAACTGATGATTTTTTTCTCTGAGACTTAAAGGTATTTCATGAATAATCCCTAAAATCGTAAAACAGATTAAAGTAGACATATAAGAGGAAATTTATAGAAGAAAACCCAAAGCTACCGTGAGGATATAATCTGCCGCACCAAAAACCGAGAATTACCTTGTGTGAGGATGATGTACAGTTTGCTACTTTATATAAAATTAAAGGTGTTCCTAGATCATTAATAATTTTACGCTGGATAAGAAAATTCCAAGAGCACAGACAAACACACTAGTGAAAAGATTGAGCTGAGTTGAGTCGCCGTGTGAAAATATCTGACGTCGAAACTGCTCTTGGTGGAAATTTAGTCATTAAACTACCACCATTGAACCATTATACACCACTGAGATAAAACCTATTAGTTCAGAGCCTAAATTTAAGTTAGGTTATGGTAAACAGGCCATGTAAGGCAGTACAGTAGCACACCAAAGTGGGGGAGTGGCTGGAAAATATAGCTTAGTGATGTTATCTTTGAGGCGCCTGGCAGAACCTACCTGAAGTGTTTACTTGGCCACACACCTCCTGCTGAGATCAAGATATTCATTCATGACGTGTTGAAGATAAGTGGACGGTGAAGATATGAAAACGATTAAGTATAATAATAATAATAATAATAATAATAATAATAATAATAATAATAATAATAATAATAATAATAATAATAATAATAATAATAATAATAATAATAATAATAATAATAATAATAATAATAATAATAATAATAATAATAATAATAATAATAATAATAATAATAGCAGCGGCATTCAAATTAAAAATAACTTTAACAATAACGATAAAAAGAATATTTATGATGGAAATTCTTATTTTTAATTTACATTAAAGAAACTTCATCAGCTAAAATATTTTGTGAATATTTACAGATATATTTTCTGTCCTTTACGTATTTATTGTTGATGTCAATCAAAATATAACTCTTTACCTGAACGACGAAATATTCACGAGAAACATATATATGTAAGCGTAGATAAAACCAAATATTCCTGAAGAATGTTGTGTACAAGACCATCAACAACCATGACTTAAACTGGTTCACAACACAACTTTATGGACCAAGAAAAAAGTTTATATTACCCTCTAACTGTCAACATATATAAGAGTTGCGTGTGTACACTCGTAGCAGAAGTTTTATGCCGGAGATGTTGACATGTGTCCTACGTGTACAGGCGCAGGTGATGCCATCCTCTGAGAAGAAAGGTGTACCCTGGGCTGAGGACTGTTAGGTAACGCTACTAAACACCTGATCTTTGTGGTGATTTTAGGCGAGTTTTAGTGCGCCTCCCGCTGGTGTGCCGACAGGCTGTGTGGCCTGCCTGAGTTACACCAACATACTTAATCAAAAATACCTCACCGCCCTCCCGACGGCTCACACCAGGGAGGCGCTACACTAAAGTTTGTGAGGGGCGAGGCGACCTTCTCCACACACCAGCTGACCAGTTGTGGTCCACTCACAAGAGACCAACATCCAACATGGAGATAGAATAAATAGGAAAATATCTCCAAAATTATTTCCTTTCTGATGCTTCTGGAGATAGAGACAAAAAGAACCTCTGTGGAAGCAGTTTTGCTATAAGTGATCCTTATGCTTAAACGTGATACATAACAGGACAGGTAAGGTGTACTGTGCCTCCAACACCTGACACACAGGATAGGTGAGGTATACCACCAACACCTAAAACATAAACACGACACTCATTCATCTAGCATGTATGAGAATCTAAAATATATACTTACATGATTTTTTTTGAGAGGTGGGGGCAGACACGACAGCTCTATGTACTCATATATTTTACTTTAGATTAATCAATTCAGGTCTCACATAGTTTACTTTTTTGCCGCCTCATTAACCCGTTACTGCAGGTCTCTTGTTCATGTCATCACCCTCAACAAGAACCTAAGATTCTCTTCCACATTAATCACTATTTTTGGTCATTATATTTTGCATAATGTTGTAGGATTCACTTGGGTCTGGAATGAGTGTCTCAAATTCCCAATTAATATGTAAATCGACTGTTGTTTCTTTCTCTCGTCTACACCCGGAGGCACTGAACCCTTGTCCGGAGGGGCGAGACACAGGGGTAAGGCAATGAAATCCTCTAGTCAATGGTCAAATGGGTTCCAGTCCTAATGGGCCCAATTTCTTAATGGACCCATATTCTAATAGGCTACTAATCCCAATGATTTGGCCAAGATAGGTTACGTTGTGGCCAATTAGGGCTCGTACCCATTAGGGAAGGAGGCCCCATAAGGCTTATGACCATAAAATGTGAAGTTTAATGCTACTGAAGTAAAGATATAAAAACAAAGATGTGGCGGCGATAACACACACACACACACACACACACACACACACACACACACACACACACACACACACACACACACACACACACACACACACACGTTCCATCTACATATTCATTTGTATATGTACAATGTATATGCTATGGACGAACGCATTCATGTTTATTGACACAAACTATCAGGCACACACAACCTCTACGTATGTGGATATAGAGAAAGATTATACGAATTGCGCTGCGATACGGACGCGCGCACACAGACACACACGTACACAAACACACATACAGTCATAAACATATACACACAGACATACACATACACATACAAACACACAGACTTACACACACATACACATACATACAAACACACAAAAAGACACATACACACATTAACCCAAACACACACAAATACAGATAGCTATAATAATGTACACTTGTCTAACAAATCTTTATCACAGGGTAGAATATTAAGGTAGAGTGAAGCGTAATTGTTGTCGAAATGTCAGGGTGAAAAAACATCTTTTGGCCGCACGCACTGAACAAGATCTGACATCATTACGAAATAAATCTAGTTAAGGTCTATATTATTTGATATACCAAGCCATTATCCCATCACCTAGTTCATTTACCTATCACCTAGGACATCTATTAATCAGTTAGGAACCTATCCACCACCTAGGAACCCATCAAGCACCTAGCACATCTATTAATCACCTAGGAACCAATCCATCACCTAGCACGCCTATCAATCACCTAGGAACATATACCTTACCCAGTACACCTGCTAATTACTTAACACACCTAACACAACTACCCATCACTTAGAACTCCTACCCATCACCTACCTAAACTACTCATCCCTTAGCACACCTACCCATCTCCTAGCACACCTACCCATCTCTTAGCACACCTATCCGTCTCCTAGCACACCTACCCATTACCTAACACACCTGACTTTCCTCCCCACACCTGTAGATGGATAGCAGGACCCATTAGAGGAACAGCTATGGGTCTTACCTCACCTACAATACACTATACCTCGAGGTCCTATGCAAACATGGAGTAAGACTTTTGGACTTTGGCCTTGAGTACAGGACTTTCAATATATCTGGTCTGTGATGGAGTCTGACAAAACAAAGACAGGAATATAGATTGAAAGTGATTTTAAGTTGAGGTGAAATATTTGGGTCTTATCTTCATTATTAAGTTTTCCTGTTAGATTATTTACGCTTGAAATTGGTTGATATGTTTGGGGAAGATTTCAACATATAGCCCCACCCAGTCCAGGACGAAGAGTTGACAAAACAAAGCAAGAACAATTTTGACAGTAAAATGTTTTTTTGGCTGAAGAGAGAAACGTTCATATTGATCATTCTAAATATGTGGATTTTTTTTTTAATCATATAGGATTTTGATCATTGTAATTGGAGTCATGGTTGTTGTGTTTAGGGCGACGTTCTTGTTTTATGAGAGCGAAGATCCATAACATCCGGGTTACTCAGCTAACTACACTTGTTCCTCGCTAAGACGCGGACCTTACTGGCCTGACATGGCATAGCTTGACCATAAGAGGAGAGAAACACACTTGAGCTCTGCTTTATTGTGAGTTTTAATTAATTATTTCCATTAACATGATGCAGATTATATGCAGAACACACTAAGAAACTCCTAATTGTCTTCCAACATTCATGAGAGGTGACCTCAACGTCCTACTTCCCCACGAGTCGCTGCATCACATTAAGTCTGTACTGAGAACATCCTCGCTGCTGTACCATTAAAGGCAAGTTCAGAAATATTGAAACAAGTTAAGACAACAACACCAATTTTCACGACACAATGTTCCGAGACTTATGATGGAGAACTATAACAACCGAACAACATACAACATTCTATGAGTAAAACAATTATTTTTTAACCTTATGTACTTTCCTACTCCTGTAATTACTACACTTCTCAAATACTGCAAAAAAAAAGTTTGATGCAGGAAGTTCTGATGGTGTTATCGATAGTGTTGACAAAAATTACATAATTTTGTTTAAATATATGATTTTTTTACGTTGTATACTTAACGAATAAAGGAAAATGTTACTTAACACTGACGCTTCTTTTCATGAGTGAGATCTGTTGGAAAGATCACGATCTCTTCAGCACAAACACTTCAAGGAAACGTATCTCGTAGAAATTACACGCACGTACGCACGCACACTATAGACAACAATCAAACACATACGAAAGAATACAGTTATACACAACAGCGTCACTACAACTGTAACTCTTGCTATTTGGGTATAAATTCACACAAATTCCGAGAATAATTACGTAAATATAAATTATTAAAGAAAAACAGAGAAACACCACATGTAACATAAATAGAACTTCCCAAATTCTGGTAATTGACCCCCTGGTGGTGACCTGACGAACTTAGTGTCATCGTCTTTACTTCAACGTGACGTTAAATATTGTACGAATGAATTTTCAATCCCTGGAACTATTTACAATTCTGGATGTGTATATTTCAAAACTTTACCCGATTATAATCATATCTTACATCTTTAGAACTAACACAAGGTGTACTTACTTTGCTCTGATGTCTGGATGTTCGAACCTGGAAAACACAAACCAGAGTTAGATATAAGGCTCGTTAAATTAACTCAAGTAAAAGATTATACTCCCACAATTATAAATAAAATATCATTTAGGATTATAGTCATTGATTCCCTCGAGTATATTTCGGACACCAATAACTTTGATCCTTGAAAATTTCCGAAAATTCTATCAATCTTTCTCATAAAAACTAACTCACAGAGAAATATATAATACCAAAAATCCACTAATGAGTGAAGCCACTAATTATTTAATGTCCATTCTTCGGGTATCAAAGGTCTTCATTTCTGAAAATTTCAAAATAAACAATTGTCATGTAGATGAGAAATGCTTCTTCACTTGTGACCTTCTGCTGTTGCTGCCCCCTCTTTCTTCTACAGTCTACATTCATTAATAGTCTATAGACAGACAAACGTGTATTCTCATTTGAACAGGATACTTGTTGCTGCTTGCCTCAGTGTGCAGGAATCTTTGTTGTTTTTTTAATCGTGGAATTTTTGCAATATAGATGGTTAAGGGAGTTTTACTTTTAATTATAATTTTGCGATTTCGGCGAGAAAAAAGTTAGTGTCCAGAAACGATGCTTTACGCTATACCTGCTGTTATCAGATAAATATATTACTGTAACCTGGCCAGGCTAGTGGGTGTTGTAGGGATGCAAGGCACGCGAGATCACCGCCCAGATAATGGTCCAAGTATTGCTGGTGATTTTTACCTCACGAACTTCAGGGGTAGAACTTGGGTCCGTTGCGGTTCTTGTTCATTCAAAGTTCAGAAGAAATTGCAAAGGTTTTTTAAAGTAACTTTCATCCCAACTATTCCCAATATATCAACCATTACTTACTGGAGCATTCAATATGTTATAAGCAGACATGTATATTGTATTTATGTTTAACTGTAATAAGATTGATACTCGGAAGCCAGTTCACATGCTTCCACAGCTGGATGTATCCATAAAACATTCAGTCATATCTGCAGAATGTGATCGTGGCTCCTTGAGTACGACTTCCTTCGTGGTTACGTCATAAACTCACGCAGTAAAAAATGTAAAATGTTCTCCCAGACCCGACATGATGAGCGAAGATTTAATTACCTCGAGCATCGTGACTCCTGGCGGCCTCATGGCTTTTCTTTCCTCCAAATATTTTTAGCGCTGGAAAGTTTATGAGCATTTGGGGGATTCCTACGATGTTTGTTCCTAGTGCCCTCTGAGGCATGGTACAGCGCCTGTTTTCTGTGAGAACTGTAGGACAAAAGTATTTAAATATACTTGTGTACTTAATAAAAAGCTTTAAAGTACTTTTATTTACACGGACACAGGAAAGAGGACTCAGAGGATGTAGGTGCTTGAGCTCAGTAGAGACGTTGACTTAATACACTCTAGTATCATGTACTTCGGGTCTGTAAGCGTGATGTATTTGTTAACATTAGTTCTAAAGTTCCGTTAGATATCTAGTCATTCAATGGAGGTTCTTATGGAGGAATTAGATATTCAACTCAGTGTTTTAAGTTACGCTGGAATGTTTACTGTTGATGTTGTTGTCTTTTATGTGTGGTATGTTACGGTTCCTGTGATATCTGGCACTGTTCAGGTTCAGGCGGTTAGCAACACAGGGAAGGTTCCTTGTATCTTCGGGATTTTATAAAGATGTTATATAAGAGCCCTACAGTTTACAACGACGCTCTATCAGTGAGGTCTGAAGACACTCATGTTGTGTAGTGATGTTTACGTTTCGTGCATGATACAAAATGTTTGAGTGAGTGATGTTGAGTGTTCATTAGTCGGGATAGTTCAGTGACCTTAGAGTGAGGTGTAATGAACGCGTGGCTCTGGAGGTCCACCACAGGCGACGCGAGTCAACCAATGTCTCCCTTGACTTATGAAGACCTGAAGGTCCTACTCAGCTCTAGTGCGTCTGGGAACTCCTGCCCATCAGTATGGACTCACAAAGCCCTTTGTCTCTCTAGCACCAAAAAACAGGGACAGAAATTAACCTCATTCACCGACATTGTCCATAAACTATGGTGACTCATTTGCCGCTGACGCCATAACTTAGTCCTTCATAGTAGGAGACTCCCACTTTTTTGTTGTTGTTTATGTGGTGCAGCTAGCGTCTCACACCCACTAATAAGGCGGCCGCCACAGCAGGACCTCTTGATTAAGTCTTTCCTTCGCTTTATTTGAGTGTTTTTTATTTATGTACTGACTATTTTGGGCCAAATTTTTGTTTAAGATATCGGCATTGTGCTGTAGATTAACTTGTTCCTATGACTGTCCCTAAAATTTTCCCTATTGTGGATGTTGTTGTACTAGCTCTGTAACTTAGCTGTACCCATGATGTAATATAGATGTACCCACGTCGTACCTGATCTTACAGCACACCAACCACAGTAACTCACGCCCCGGGGCCTCTAAAGGTGTGTGACGGAGCCTTGTACTGCTACTATACCGTCACTACCAGATGGTGAGCAAATGTTTGTCAGGCGTAGTTTCTATAGCGGTGTTATCTCGGGATGAAGATGAACGCCTGGTTGTTATGGCGCCTTCCTTAGCGCGCGCACGCACACACACACACACACACACACACGCACGCACACACACACACACACACACACACACACACACACACACACACACACACACACACACACACACACACACACACACACACACACACACACACACACACACACACACATGCAAAACAAATACATTCAGCAGAGTGTAACTTAGGCTGAGTTAGTATCATGTAGACACCCAACTCTCCAATAACTCCAGACACAACTCTCCTAATTTATCCCCACAGCCAAACAAATGATAGAACAATACCCAGACAATAACATAAAATTAATAAACAAAATTTATCTCATTAGAATTACCTAGTTTACTTTACAACATATAGTTATGACGTTAAACCCTCCAGTGTTAACATGTGTGAACAGAAAATATACATATTAATATACACAGATAAATTAAATCCATCAGAACTAGACAACACAGAAAATAAAAGGAACTCTTCTAATTTATCTTATTACACCTAATAAGAATAACTCACTTTTACTAATAAGGATCAATATGAAGAAAAAAAAACCCGCATTAGTATAAAAGGACCAATAAAATAATATTAATTACATATAGACAATAGATATATATAATTTGCGATTTCACTTCCATGGTCCATTATCAAAGGTCAGTGGCCATTTAACACCCATGAAATTGTAATTGAGTATATAGCTCATGGTTGTTATAAGCACAGTGATTGTCTCTATATATCAGCTCGTGTTTCTATATCACTCACCGCTGTATAAGACTCCGTGTGTCCATTAAACACCAGAATCTATATAGCACGGGCCACTTATATCAAGCCTCAGAGGGTCAATTAAATGACGGAGCTGTATATTATATAACGAGTAACTGTGGGTGATAAAGTGTTAAGTAACTGTGGGTGATAAAGTGTTAAGTAACTGTGGGTGATAAAGTGTTAAGTAACAGAGGGTCAATTAAATGACGGAGCTGTATATTATATAACGAGTAACTGTGGGTGATAAAGTGTTAAGTGACTGTGGGTGATAAAGTGATAAGTAACTGTGGGTGATAAAGTGTTAAGTGACTGTGGGTGATAAAGTGTTAAGTAACTGTGGGTGATAAAGTGTTAAGTAACTGTGGGTGATAAAGTGTTAAGTAACTGTGGGTGATAAAGTGTTAAGTAACTGTGGGTGATAAAGTGTTAAGTAACTGTGGGTGATAAAGTGATAAGTAAATGTGGGTGATAAAGTGTTAAGTAACTGTGGGTGATAAAATGCTAAGCAACTGTGGGTGATAAAGTGTTAAGTAACTGTGGGTGTTAAAGTGTTTAATTGTGGGTGATAAAGTGTTAAGTAACTGTGGGTGATAAAGTGTTAAGTAACGGTGGGTGTTAAAGTGTTTAATTGTGGGTGATAAAGTGTTAAGTAACTGTGGGTGATAAAGTGCTAAGTAACTGTTGGTGATAAAAGACCATATGAAACAAATGGTAAATGAGAAAAAGCTAAACAGATAAGCTTTTGTTGTTCTGTGTTCATTCAAACCAGAGAGAGAGAGAGAGAGAGTGTGTGTGTGTGTGTGTGTGTGTGTGTGTGTGTGCGTGTGTGTGTGTGTGTGTTTCTATGTGTATGTCATAAACAATGATGGTCACGGTGTTTTTGTCCCTACATCTCCTGATTGGTCCTCCTGGCAGGGTTATGAGCTAAGATTGGCCAATTATCTTCTCACACAGGAAGGTGATACTTTACTGATTAGGAGAACAGTGTGGCTACGCATCATTATATAAATTCAACAGTCAGGCGCATGACCGTACAGACATTCCTGATCATATACAGGACTCAGAGAAGAATAGTATCGAGATAAGTCAAATAACTCTCAACCTTAATTGACTCCAGTGCTAATAGATCCTAACCTAACTTAACCTGACCATCTGGACTGGAATGCTGTTGTAATGGGCCTTCGTGCAAATTAATTCTATCAATAAACAACTCAAGTCCTAATGGGTCCTAATCTTAATGGGGATGAGTAGGAATGGACCTATTTACTATTCAATAATATTACTCCCGTGTTAAGCTAAGACATCGCTTCTCAACTCAAGTCAATTTTGATTATAGAAAATAAAATACTCAGTTATGATTATGGAACACGCTCGTAAAATTTTATATTAGGTGTGTGCAAAACCAAAACACAATTAAAAAAAACCCAGATGGCTTATAGACATGAGAGAAACCTGAAGTATGTAGTCATAGTCTGAACTCATGAATACAGTATAAAGTCCCTAACAACAGCAGCCCCTTATCTCGTAAATGAGTTCAGTTTAATCATGAGAAAATACAATATCATCTCCTTAAAGAAAATGGGAATAACCTCTTATGCAAACTACGTTCAACAAATGTATTAGAATCTTTGTTGTTCCATCTATAGGAAATCAAATACGGAGGACAGTTTGTGAGGGTCAAGGTATAGTTCCTCCTCAACAGGTAACTGTGTTGGTGGAGGTCAACATATTGTTAAAGGTCAACCGTGAACGTTTATGTGACGCCGCCAGTGTATTAGTGTTTATTAAAACTATTTCACAAATTTAGTAGTTATAATAATATGTTGTCAGGTTTACGAGTATATATACTGTACACAGGAGTGGTAGAACCTCCACTGTAATAACTTTGTCTTATATTTTGTTACTTGTAAAATTTATACCAATACTAATTAATCCATGAAGGAATATTATTTTGGGATGGCATAATAGTTTTACTGTAGAAGATTAATGGAAAAATATAATTAAATGTTATTCAAAATGCGTATGTTCCATTATTAACAAACTGAAATTGGTATAAGTATATGCACAGCCTTAGACTAAGTACAGAAAAATAGTAAAAATATCTACCTAAACTGATGAGTAGGCCTACACACACACACACACACACACACACACACAAAGAGAAATCAATACATACAATACATACAAAGAACCATCACAGCTCAACAACCATACACCATACACTAACCATCTCTGAGATATTTGCAGGTATGAAGGACTTTTGCTTAATAAAAGTTGTCTCGTGAAGCATAAATCAAGAACATGACATTAATTTTGTGTTTTAGAAAACAACATAAGACTAACTTGTTATTTTTGCTGTTTTTTTTTAAAGACTTACGTTACGTATAATTACAAAATATGATTAAGTGGTGATAATTCATATCTAATTTTTGTATAATAATGGTAATAACTTGTATATTATAGTCACTTAATGGTGGTAATAACTAATATACCGTAGTTTTATAATGGTGATGAATTATATATTTTAATTATATAATGGCAAAAATAGTTTGTATATATATGAATATAATTTATCACCAGGAAGCAACTATATATATGAGTTATTATAATTATTACAACATATAGAATATAATTTATTGTAATCAACAGATAACTATGACATCTGTGTTATGATACTCATTGTATAAACATAATATATGTTACGGTAACTATTATATATGTAGAACACATGTTATTATAATCATTATAAAATTATCATTACATGACCAGAAGGGTGGGTGGAACACGCTCGACCACCAAGAACATTACAAGGAAGATGAGAATAAATATTTAAATTGATAAGTTATAAACAATTACCGCAGCTTATGAAACTGGTTCTCACACCAAGTTAAGCCTCTAGTAAACACCGCTGATGTTGTATTATGTGGTTTTTGTGGCAGTGATTCATGCAAGTGTCCGCCACCATCCTGGTCCAACTTAATGAACATGGCTCGAGTCTTTAGCTTTTTACGTAAAGTAATTTCTTTTATCATTACTTTACAGACCCAGGTAAATGTGTTACATATGTATGCTATAAATTTAGGGGTTAATATCTGTTGCTGTGGGTGCAACGGCCGTGTGGATAACAGGACTCGCTCCTGCCTTAGGGTCGACAGTTCGCGCCCAGGACTTCTATAGTGCTAATCCAAAGTGTAAAAGAATTTTGGTAAGCAGAGGTTCTGCAATATGGAATATCAAGAAAGAAGGTATGAACGCTACCAGATGCCTTACTGGCCGGTGGCGGGTGCTTGTTGACTCCACCATTATGTGCAGCTCGTGTGAACACTGACCGTGGAACCATCTCCAGTAGACACCAGGGAAAGCGACGAGATACTCCTGAGAATGTGTAATGCCGGAAATTTTCTGGTGGTCATTATTGTTGATTGTTTTGATAATAATGATAATTATTATAAATATACGGAGTCAGTCCCCAAGAGCAAATAAAGAAGACGCCATCTTAAGAGAAACAATTAACTCTCTGGGATATAATATTATATAATCACAAGAGCAACACCACAATGTAGACCAAATAAATAATGTATTGGTAGACACACAAAGCCGTGTTATCTGTTCCGGGTATTATGGTGACTAACATAATGTAAAACTCTGAATAAGGTTAAACAGCATCAAGTTTTCTTGTCGGTTTTTACAAGATGCGGAATTTAGTTACGGTCAACTACCTGAACCAGTTTTCTAAAATATTTAATTATAGTTGAACACATCTGTGGTACTGTGGTAGTCTACCTGTATAACTGTGGTAGCAAGTGAGCCAGCTACTGGCATAGCTGCGGTCATATATAGCTTATACATACCATGTGAATCTTCTACTGGTATAACTTAAGTCAAATATAACTCAGATATTCACATCCCAGTGAACAACATTAAGGTGACTGATCAAACAGAACTGTGTTGATAGACCCCAGTCCTACTGAGCTCGAACGTAATCCCATCATGAATATTAAAGTCTATAGTCCTAAATGACCAAAATTCTTATAGGCTTCAATCCTAAGTGTTCTCAATTTTAATGGTCCTTGATTTCACGTATGATCAGTTTACAAAATGCATCTATGACCCATCACCTCCTTCCCGGCGTCCTGTACTACACTCAAAAGGAATACTTTTAGTTGATATCCTGAGCGATTCATTCACTCAGGGAAGTTGTGTTTACCCGACCTTCATCGCTAAGCTCTCTCTTGTGACTGTCTGACCCATACCACAGAGTGAAGGTCAAATGGGACCCCGTACTTGTATGTCCCAGTCCTCACAGCTTCTAACCTAATTAAAATTAATCTAGCTAAGAGGGATGGGACCCATTAGGAATAACACCAAGTAGAATTTAGACTTAACCCCATTGGATAGATCAGGTTAGGTTGGTCTTAATACACTGGGCCGACTTGACCAATCGTATATAAATAAGGTACGGCGTAGAATTAAGCAAATCCGGGTATAAGTTATTAAGTGATAAACAAGACGAGACAGAAGCTACTACAGATGGAATAGTCTTAATCCCAAACCCTCGTCAGGCAGCTCCCGCCACCAACATCACCAAGACGATAACCCTCAATTTATTAACCCATAAACTTTATTCATGGGATCCATTTTTCTTGTTCATTGAGGCAACTGGGGTTTTTTTTTTCAATAAGCACGACGATCATCGGGGAATTTGTCAAGCAATAATTGAAGGGAGTCAGTCATCAGCTGGTCATATTTCTTCATTCCTCTCCATTACGGCTCATTACACTTATTATAGTTTACGCTTGTAGCCACCTAATACCAAGCTACAGTAATGACAAGGAAAAAATTTCATTATAAGAAATTACTTTTTTCACACTGCTGTATACACTGTGGTTATCACGTCTCATATCAAGGCGAAAAATATTAAAGCGAGATAACAAGGGTCGCGCTGACTACTTATGAACATTCAGAGTTATTCAGTATTGCTCTGGGCAGTGACACCTGTCATCTCCCAGCAGCCTCAGTCTTACTACATCTGGCAATATTTGTACCTCCTGCTGATATCATTCTTTACTTCATTATAATCTAACTAGAAACATTATATCTAGCAACGTGTGTAATGAATAAAACATCTTATGTACACGGTATAACTTTATGAAAACTTGGACCATAATACTGTTCCATTTTCTGTGTTACGTTTTTGTTTACCTGTCTGTTTCTTGCCTTCCTCTCTTTGTCAATCTTATATCTGTCTGTTTCTCCCGATTCACGTTTTCTAATGTTTTTCTCGGCCTCTTGTGTTCGTCTATGTATTTCTATATCCGTGTTCGTCTGCCACCGTGTTTAGTATATTCTACCTTACTCCTGAAAACTCACCCATTAATTTGCTCTTATTAAGTTTTTTATTAGCCCTTATTCTTCATCAAAAATTAACATTATATTACACTATTGTTATCAATCTTAGCCTCACTTTCTTTTCAACATAGTTCTTGTCATGTTATTCTTGTTTCCGTCAACTTTCACAACAGCTCCGCCTTTCACTACTACCTGTTGTTAATCATCACTGACTCTCATTTGTTACACCAGCTGTGTTACCTCCAGAGAGCAAGGAGACCGTGCAATGAGAATTCTTGGGGAGGGGAGTGAGGTAGGTATCAGGGGACAGAAACTTGTTGTCGATACCATGTTATTAAGCTAAACTATTATTTCTTCCTACCTCTGTTTCGACTACTATATAACACCCACACATTACTACGCCCACACATTACCCCACCCACACATTACCACGCCCACACATTACCCCGCCCACACATCAAGGATCTTCATTACAGTTACTCCCGGTCACTCAGGAGCCGAGCCAGCGACGGACAGACCTGGCGGGTTGATTGAGTGATCCCACAATGAAATGGAGCTCAATTTAGGGCGTGAAAACATCATCCGTCACCCTGACACTGTACAATGGTTGATACACACCCGCATATATCATTGTCGGGCCCATTAATTGAATCTGATACTACAAGTTTACGGTTACTGTTGGTGAAGCCGTGCTGGTGACGTAGTGTTGGTGACGCAGTGTTGGTGCTGTGGTGTTGGTGACCTGACGCCCAACCGGTGATGACTGTTTGCTTGAAGGTGGTACAGGTGGGGGGAGGAATGTGAAGGCGTGGAGAAGGATGATGTTTTGCGTACGTCGGGATGGAGAGAATGTGTAGAGGGAAGAAGGTAGAGACGGGAGGAGTAGGAAGCATTAACTGGACCAGGGGGGAGGGGGGAGGAAAATGATAAACGCGACCTCAACACTGGACTGCGAGCCACCATGATGGATCGCTCTTATACATATCATACATAAACAAACTCATACATCCTTAACAACATGGATCATCCCCCACGACCTCGATTGAAAAATTAAACATTAAATAAACAATGATATGACTTTATGGTAATTTATTAAAGTGTGTCTCTTCCATCACACGAGATAGGTAATTATATATTCAAGAAATAAGTTTGATTCATCATTTTTTTGTATCCTTGACGATCCATTTTCTGTGAGTGATTTATTATGAACAAGATCCAGACATTCATATGACGAATCATAATGTTGTTAAAGATAGAGTTTTGAAGACATGGATTTATTGAAACAATTTGGAGAGTCACGTGTATACAGTTATAAGCACCAACACAAACACACTCATGCTGCCATTTATAACCTTCCTCTAATTAGCTACAGTACATTAATAAACCAAAGTAACCTATAGACACACAAACACACACACACGTTCAGTCACATCACCGGTCATACACACGCGCGCACATTGCCTTTTATAACTTACCTGACAATAATTATGTTATTATTAACAAAGTACACTGCACACGATGGTCGTGACCAAACCACAGTTCATCACTTTACAACACCAAACAAAAAATAACCCTTGTACAGAGAATCACTTTCAAGCACCGGCTACTAACACTGCACAATTTCATCCACCCTCCACAATTACCTCCACCAATTAAAAATTATTATAACCAGTAGAGATTTTTGCATTAATGCAGTGGTGCTTCGTCAGCAGTACAATGTTTCCTTGAAAGGTCAGAAGCATTACAAGATCTGGGGATGTGTCCGTGGCCAGCAGACTCCACTACCCACAGTACGTGAAGACCATAGTTCATGGAGGCATGATTCTGTGAGCCAGAGAATGTTGGTCACGCTGTGAGAACCACCAGCCAGTGAGTCACACCAGGCAGAAGCTATGGGGGGTAGGGAGAAGGTGGTAGTGGTGGTGGCTGAATGTGACAGTAAGGGAAACAATGGTGACGATTTTTAATGTAAGTTTAGTGTGGGATAAGTGAGAGGCGGAGATTGGGGTAGAAAGAGATATATAAAGTTGGAGAGGAAAAGAGGTAGAAAACTGAAGAGAGGGAGAGATAAAAAGTTGACAAGATATAGAAAGTTGAAGAGAGAAAGAGAGAGAGATAGAAAGTTTAAGATGAAAATTGATATCGCAGTAGTGTTAGTTAATTACTCTTATTACCTCTTTACCTGCAGAAGTATAATCATAAAACAACAATTAATTGTCAACATTATCCCATGGTATAATTACATGAAAGGAACACATAATAGCAAGGAACAATATAATAAAAAAATCATGTGCTAAAAGTAACATTATCTTTTATTGTTTATATTGTGCAAAATTTTTAATTCCATTGCCAGATGTAGTCGTAAACCCAGCCAATAATTTGAGTGTGGTTCTCCCCGCGAGTCTGTTAAGTGGTAGGAAAATTACCACCATAAGTTCCAGCAATGTGAGCAAGAATTATTGTCTAATTACATGGAAATTTTCAGAAGCGACGGAGCTGCGTGGTCATTGGCTCCTTCTTCCATAAATGGTCAATAAACTTACATTAATCCACCACTAAATGAAGAGTAATTTTAGCGGTAATCGTGATGTTAACAACGTCTTGGTGTGGCAGATGTTCTCATTAGCAGGTGACTTATATCCGGACACAGGAAAAACTGTTTCGCCCAATTTTACTTAAACAGCATGACGGAAAATTCAATAATCCGATGCCAATGTCATTTGCCACGCTGACAGCCCGGCGTGATACACCTGTGAGCGACCACCTTCAGGTACAGCTGTCTTGCCTGCCACTACAGCTTCTCTTACCTTACCTCTCCTCTCCTCTCCTCACCTCGCCTCACCTCACCACCCAGCCACCACAGCTTTTCTCACCTCACCTCACCTCACCTCCCAGCCACTACAGCTTCTCTCACCTCACCTTCCAACCATTACAGCTTCCCGCTTCACTGCCTCCGTCTTGACTATGAATATTCATGGAGACGCTTGGCGGGCGCGGGAGGCTGTGTTACCTGAGCCTCAACACACAGGTGGCCACAAAGCATGAATGAAGCCACTCACACTTCTCATTCATGGCCGCACCTCACCCATTCTGCCCACTCATTTGTTTATATTTTACTCGGTGGCAAATTAATTTCTCATCTATGTTTTATTGTCGTAATTTCTGTGTTTCATTCATTGTTTTCTTCTTAATCTTCTAAATACTTATATATTCCTCATCAAATTTTCATCCTCTGTGGAACTTAGATACAGTATATATGTATTATACTGTATATAATCTTCTATATAAACTATTACACAATGGTTTATATGATACATATCTCTGAGTGTATTCCTGAATACCTTCTTCACTTTCTCTAACTTACCAATTTATTTTCCTTTATGAGAATGATGTTCATATTTTGAATGATGTTCATATTTTGATCGTGTGTGTGTGTGTGGGTGTGTAAATTTCTGTCGTAGATATGTGTGCAGGTGAGTCTGGATGTACACAGAAGTAGTCACTGTTCATAAGGCCCGCCGCCGGTGTGTTGTTACTATCATGTATACACACTACTGGTCGAGGAAACTTTACACCCATACACCCAGTTATCTATTAAGCGGTAACTCACACTTACCTAATTAATACTTGACTAAATGGATGTAATTTTATACCGGCAGCTGGTGACTTTCTCAACACCATTCCACAAATCATTGATAAAGAGGTCGAGGGGTTGTGGTTGTCCCCAGTACATATACCATTAGTGTCAATTTGATGTAATGGACTTTGAGAACCATTAAATTTGACATGAAATACTTTATTGATTTTTTAGCGGAATACCACCACCACCACCACCACACCCCGCCCTTCATACACCACCACCACACACCCTGCCCTTCATACACCACCACCACACCCGCCCCGCTTCATACCACCACCACCACACACTTCCACCACCACCACACCCCGCCCTTCATACACCACCACCACCACACCCCGCCCTTCATACACCACCACCACCACACCCCGCCCTTCATACACCACCACCACACTCCGCCCTTCATGCAGGTATAAATGTAAAGGTAAGTCGTGAGGAGCGTCAGGTAAGGGCCAAGTTAAAACAGGCAGAAACATTCCCACCCAGGACCTGTTCTGGCGTATCCGGCGCCTCCTGCTAGGAAGGTCGGGCCGGTCTGGCTAAAGACAGAATTTTGCCTGTCCTTTGTGAAGTAAAGTCCTGCAGGGGTCCCTCTACTGAATCTAATCTCCTTATTTTATTAGTAGTATTTATTGACATGATTCTGAGTTTATTGTGCCGTCGCCAATCAGTTCGGGGGTTCCTTTATACTGGATCCTGTGTGTGTGTGTGTGTGTGTGTGTGTGTGTGTGTGTGTGTTAGTAGATAGCGTCATAAGACTATTTTACGGCTGGGTAACTATTTATACACCATAGTGGTCACCAGAACACAGTCGAGGGTAAGGTTGACGGCCATATTGTTTACAAAGATACTTTCTCCCGTAACGTAGTTTATAAAGCTTGGTTCTTTATACTCAAGGTAATATAACCGTTACTATTAACTGTACATGAGAAAGGTTATAATATATACATTGTTATTTGCTATATCACCTTCCAATAATCACTTTCAAATATCTGTACTCACGCACTTGGCCTTTCACATGATGATAAGTTATTATATATTCATTGTCTTAATCTAAATCTGTTAATTACAATACTTTCTTTTTTATTGTTGTTGGTCATCAATATTCACTCGTTGCATTACAGAGTCAAATGGTGCAGAGCTCGACGCTACAGATCACTTGTCATTAACAATAGAGGAATAAATAATGCTGGAGTGAAAAACTGTACCTCTATATATTATACCTGTAGTGTAAAATAAAGTTTGTTCAAAGGAAACTGAAGAAATACATAATTGTTGATCTCTCTCTCTCTCTCTCTCTCTCTCTCTCTCTCTCTCTCTCTCTCTCTCTCTCTCTCTCTCTCTCTCTCTCTCTCTCGTTACACTCCCAACATGCGCACAAGGACCCAGAACACACGTTAAGCTCTCAGTTTACTGCTCCAACAATTACCATCCCGTGATCAGCGATTAGTGACTGTCGTAAATCTTGTACTCATTCACTACAAGAAGTTGAACTATAAAACAAGTGAGAGAGTGTGGTGGTACTCCCCTACACGGCCAACTAACTGTGGTGGTGCTCCCCTACACGGCCAACTAACTGTGGTGGTACTCCCCTACACGGCCAACTAACTCCCCTACACGGCCAACTAACTCAGTGGACACTCGTGTTAGGTTAGGTTAGGTTAGGTTAGGTGGGTGTTTTTTCGGTGATGAAGTAAAACTGTTGCTTATTTTCATTTAATTTTCAAACGAGAACTTTTACTTAAGGATAGTCTGTCACCAAAAACCACAATAACAATAACAACACTAAAAGTAATAATAAGAAAAGAGAATGAAGAATAAAAATGACGAGCCAAGCGAAGAAAAAGAAAGAATAACGAAGAAGAAATGAAAAAATACATCTTAGAATTAACATAGTCATGGTGAGAATATATATAACCTCAACATAAATTAAATCGCACGTCTTGGCATAACAGGAAAACATCTTACAGTTAAAGGTACAGAGTATTACCTACCCTGTATATACGGTCCTTGATCCTCATTCTTTCCCCAATATCCTATCAGATTCTTTTTTAAGAGATGTAAGAGGTAATTGTCGGCCATGATTCCAATCGGGTCTAACTCAACCTAATTTGACTATAAGATTAGGAGCCAATCGTAATAGTTTGGTTAAGTTAGGGCCTAATAGGACAGGGGCCCATCTATATAGTCAATTTCTCATCGAGGTTGAAGATGTAAGTGGCAGAGGTGGGTGGTCTCTGAGACGAACACCTTCCTGTAGGAGTAAGGTGTTGAGGAAGACTAATGACCATCAGGTGAGACAAAAGACATTCTCCTCGCCAACCATTGGTCTAACAGATCACCTTTAGGAGACGCTGCAGCTGTCTTACTCTAGGGGGAGTAACATGGTGCGTCTTAGTTTTTATATAGTGCCTTACACGGGCTTGGTAAATTTTAATGGTCGATTTAGGTAAAGCCTTTGGTGGTAAACTCAGTGTTCTGGGCCTCTACGTTAATTTCTAAATGTATGATTAAGTAACTTGTGTTGATAATGTCTTTCAGTACCTCAAATAATCATGTAAAATTTCTGTGGTTTAAGACACTACACCATTTAATGTCATACAGTCCTTCACACATGGACATTCAATTCAACTGTTATTGATCTTACCATTGTTAATATCCCTCAGAACTTCCAGCAGGTGAACGGTGTCTCTACTATCTTTCAATCCAATAAACATTCGAATCAAATTCCTTTAGTGTGAGATACTACGGCCTTCACTATTCATCAGCCCTTTGAACAATTTTATCATATTTTACTATTTTGGATTCTAGTCAGTTTCGGTGATCCAGAAAACCACAGGAGCGGGCGAGTGTCAGAGAGGCGCAACACAAGTCGTGGTTATGATGGGGTTCAGACAGCGAGGACTGTGTGAACATTAGTCACGGAGACGCAGGTTATACTTAACACCTTGGCCACGGCTCCACTCCCAGCCACCGGCGACCTCAGCTGCCTCACTGCTGCTGCCGAGACCCGTGTATAAATGAAGGTACGTAGTAAGGACAGCTGGAGATGATCTGAAGACTAATGATCCAACTAGTAAAAGTACGTAGTAAGGGCAGCTGGAGATGATACGAAGACTGATGGATGATCTAACTAATGAAGGTACGCAGTAAGGACAGTTCGACGATTATCTGAAAACTGATGATCCAACTACTGAAGGTCCGGAGTGAAGATGGAGCTGCAGGTGATCTTGTGACTGAGGTTCATGTACAAGAGCAAGTATGCAGAGGAACAAGACTTAAACAATGGTAAATTAACATGTTGGCCGGTAATGAAGCAATCGTCAGGCCACTTTGTAACACTGACGAGCTGAGAAATGCTTGTAACTTCAATAATGAGTCAAGGAGAGAAATGTGAAGCGACTTAAGGCTGATGTTGAAAAATTACAACAATTTGTGTCTATAATTCTGAATGATGAAAGATAACTGAACGGTGTCTAAAGTAAACGACAACAATAGATCCTGTTGATTAAAAAAAAATACGATTAGAGGATAACAAAAGACGATTACAGAAGTCTAAGAGGCGTTCAATACTAAAAGAAAAAAAAGAAGCACGTGAAGGTAAGGGTAGTGTTATCCAATATATCAACAAACTAATAATGTAAAAGTAACAATATTTTTTTTATTTTTTGGTCAGCTAAAAGACTGTTTCTTACAAAACAAAAGTGAAAAATGCACTTTTTTTTTGCTGGAGGAAGGTTCATAAATACGCAGATGAAGAAATAGCCAGAGTATGCACCAAGTAACGGCTCTGTTGAGAAAGACGTCGACTCGTAAAGTAGGTGTATATTGACGCACGATTGAGAGGATGAATTTTTCATATTTGAGCAACAAATTTACAGTCGATGTAGCTATAGAGAACAGGGGTATAAAGCAAGGTGATAAAACGGAGACAGATTGAAGGAGTGGCGGGAAGTGTGTAAGAGGCGAGGAGGTGAATGTGCAAGTAATGAGGAGATGGCTGGGAGAGGTTGTAAGCCCAGCCGAGACGTGCGGACACAAGAGTCTGGTGTGTTAGTAGTGTCCACCACGTCTCCTGCTGTTTGCGGAATACATCTCAAAAATTATATAATGAAACAAAATTTGTTCTGAACGTAAGATATGGATTATGAGAATTAGATAAAGTTCTTTCTGAATTTTTCTCATCAGATATCCTTCTGAATTTTCTGTGAGGAGGTAATAGCTGTGAAGGGTATGGTATTTATCTTTTAAGAGAAACATTTAAAACTCTACAATAAATATTAGAAGGAAAGACACGTTATTTCTTAAATGAATTAATTGTAAAAGATTTTGTTTCGCATGATACATTCTTGTCTTCTTTTAAGGTAACATTAGGTCGCCATTACTGTGCCTTTACCACACCTCTTCACAGCTTTCCAACATATGATTATATTTTTCTTCCTCCCAAATAACTACACGCAAGAATAACTCCTCCGCTTGACACGGACACTTAGCACCACCTTCTGCGTCGCCTTCATGAGTCTTCATATCCTTAAATGTAGAATAATATAAGGTGTTGGGGTTCACCAGGGCGCCGCGGGTGGACACGGAGGTGGTGTTATCTGTGTGGGACACCGCCATAACCTGCATCCTACCCTGGCTGGACACCGAGGTGAAAGTCTGGCGCTGGGGACACCCACGAGGTGAAGCTCTTACATGTAACAAGTACCTGGTGTCCTTATAAGTGGGCGGGGCTCCTCAAGAGACGGAGGGGATGGTCACACAGAGACGTAAGGGTCACACATGTAGGTGGGGCTCACACGAGTAGGTGGGGCCCACACATGTAGGTGGGGCTCACACGAGTAGGTGGGGCCCACACATGTAGGTGGGGCCGACATCAAGTAGATGGGGCCCACACAAATGGGTGGGGCTGACACAAATGGGTGGGGCTCACACAAGTAGGTGGGGCCCATACAAGTAGGTGGGGCCCACACAAGTAGGTGGGGCTAACACAAGTAGGTGGGACTCACACAAGTAGGTGGGGCTCACACAAATGGGTGGGGCTCACACAAGTAGGTGGGGCTCACACAAGTAGGCGGGCCCCACAAAAGTAAGCGGGGCCCACAAAAGTAAGTGGGGCCCACACAAGTAGGCGGGGCCCACTTTAGTAGATGGGATACTTACAAGAAGGTGAAGTTCTTACAAGTCTTAGTGTCCATATACGTGGTGAGGCTCCTCACGCGCCAGGGAGAGGCTCACTTGGAGTCTCACAGGGAGCTCTTACAAGCAGGTTTACGTTGGGTTAAGTTATCGTTACTAATATGACGAAAAAATATAAAAGCTCTCCAAATAGGATTCTAAACCACTGCTTAAAGCTTAATGTTGCTGACCATCTCAGCTGCTAAATCAACAAGAAGAAGACAGTCAGCCATTTTACTTCTCTTGTCTCATAGTTCCGACTGGCTGGGTTGTCCGCCCAAAGTCCTCTTAATTTATTCTGATTCTCAGTTTATTCTCAGTTTGGTTTTATTTGGGTTGGAGTGTTGGAGTTAGTGAGGCATGTCTTGTGGCGACGCTCGGGTTGATTCATGCTCACGTCTCGCTAATGCTATTTAGTCGTCGTTTACTGGAGGTGGTTGTGACTTGTCCTGCTGAGAGGGAGATGAGCGAGAGAGGAATGGACTAAGAGAGGCTGGGTGGAGCAATGCTAGGTGGAGCCAGGCTAGGTGGAGCAAGGCTGGGTGGAGCGAGGCTGGGTGGAGCGAGGCTGGATGGAGCAAGGCTGGGTGGAGTGAGGCTGGGTGGAGCGAGGCTGGGTGGAGCGAGGCTGGGTGGAGCACAGAGGGGAGGGGCGAGGTTAGGTGGAACAGGGAAGAGAAAGGAAGGGAGGAAACTGGGTGAGATACAAAGGGGTGAAGTGGGTGGGATGGGGAAAGCAAGAATGCCTCTCTCGTGGTTGTAAGTCAAATAGACCCCAACCAAACAAACAGGTTTGGAACTCATTGAGTAGGTCTAGGTACCACGTACAAGCCACCATCACCACCATTATCACCATCACCACCATCATCACCATCACCATCATTACACCTCTCTCTCTCTCTCTCTCTCTCTCTAAACACTATCACTAAACTTGTCAGCTTTCTTTCAAGCGTTGTATAGTTAGCGTCAGTATCCGTAAATATCTGTGTTGGTATTACTCCTGTTGGCATTTACTGTCAGGTCAGTTTAATGTTGTTTTAAGAGGTGTGTGTGTGTGTAACCAACATATTTCTCTAGTGTTCCTATGCAACGTAAGAACTTAAATATATTGCCATCAGAACATAATGCATATACTAGTGAGAAAACAAAGCAGCTTATTCGTATGTATGAAAGGATATATATATATATATGTATAGTAGGTATGTATCGCAAGGCATGTATAGACCTACAAATCAACTGAAGATGATGGACGTATAATAGAATGGACATATTACCTGGATATCAAAGTATGAATGACATAGTAAGAACAACTATGAATAGAGTCATGTGGACGGATGAATGGAAGGCGACCAGCCGTAAAAATCAAATGAATAAGAAGGTATGAATGGCAAGGTGAGATTTAAAGTGAACGACCGTGTCTATTTTTACCCACAACTGAGAGTGTGTGTGTGTGTGTGTGTGTGTGTGTGTGTGTGTGTGTGTGTGTGTGTGTTGCTAAAGCCCATCAGACTATGAATACATGAATCTTAAGAGGGTCCAGTCGTGAATTCATGTATGCGTTTATGTATGAATGCAAGAGACAGACAGTATTGTTACAGATGAATTTATGAATACGATTGCATACATAATTAAAAACGCTTATCATTTACCTGTGAGGATAAATATAAATACAGAAAAAAGACTTTAAGATAGTCAATATCCCACGTACTAAGTATTAACCTCTTAAACAGCCATTCACAAAGACCCGGTGATTTACATACAACTCAAGGTATAAATCCCCATTGGACATGATAATAGCTAATAAGAGACGAGAGAATTACCTGTTTTATAGAAGGATTGCGATGGGGATTTAATACTCGTTCACTGGATTACCATTCATTTTGTCCTGGCCGGGAGATTACATGCTAATTACTAATAGGAGATTATGAAGTATGTCAACGGGAAAATTACCCCAAGGTGATTCATTATGAGGAGGAGGGAATTAAGGGAGTGGCAGGAGGGAAAATATTACTGGGGAGAGATTTTGATATATGGTAAAGCAAATAATTATTGGGATGAAGAAAAGCCTCGGAATACTGATGATGGGGGAGCAAGAGAGGTAGTTGATAAATGTGTGTGAGAGAGAGAGAGAGAGAGAGAGGAGAGTTGGTATATATATCAAGAATTGTATCTCACTTTCGCTATTCGATTCGGGAAATAGTTACAGTAAAAAAACGATATCACAGTTAAGTAATTATAATAATAATAATAATAATAATAATAATAATAATAATAATAATAATAATAATAATAATAATAATAATAATAATAATAATAATTGTAAATAAATATATAAAGTGAGACGTGTCACACCTCATCTCAACTCTGCCCAGGTAGGCAAGAACATACATTTTTGGCATCCAGGTATTAAGAATTAATTAGATAAACAAATAAACACAGGTCAAAGTTTAAACGAACACAAAAAAAAATTCCGTGTGCCACCCCTTCAGTCTCTTGGGTTAAAGTTATAATAAGATTTTAGCATATAGACATTTTGTGACAGTGTTTATAATTTACCGTCAAGAACTTCATGATAAATCGCGAGGTTAAAAGTTTACAAGAGATAGAATGTGAGAAGTATTATTTCTATCTCGTGTATATATCAGTATTACTTTTAGATAGATATATATTTTTTTAGTATAGGTGTCACCATCAAACAGTGAGAAAAATAAACAAAGTAGTTTTAACATTCGTCTATAACAACACAACGTACAACACAATAGGTGACAATTAATAACAAGTTTACTTAGTATACTGATAACTGATTTGCATGACTGTATCTCACCTGTTGGGTTGATTTAAGTGTCCAAACTAAAAAAAAACAAAAACAAAAAAGCATCACGGGTTTATAAAGTTCTTGGAGGAATACATTTTGACTAAGATTCACAAAGTTTATTAAAATATTTCAAGAAAAGATTTAAGTACAAAACACAAATACAGTAATATCCACGTATTAACAGTATCACCAAGATCAAGTATTACAGACAGTCTTAACTAACATAGATCATTAGTGTTATGGTTGGGTCGGCCACTAGGGAGAGAAAGTGGTTCTGATAATAAAGTTATGAGTAACGCTGGTAAAATGTTTATGTTAGATAGCGGGAGGGAGAGGTTGTGGGGGCAGTACTTAGCGTGTAGGGGATAAGAGGTATTCTTGTTCTCAGAGACGCGTGTGGTGGAGCAGTAGTTCATGGTGAGGTGTGATGGTGTTATAGTGAGGTGTGATGGTGTTATAGTGAGGCGTGGTGGTGTTATAGTGGAGCAGTAGTTTATGATGAGGTGTGGTGGTGTTATAGTGGAGCAGCAGTTTATAGTGAGGTGTGATGGTGTTATAGTGAGGCGTGATGGTGTTATAGTGGAGCAGTAGTTTATGATGAGGTGTGGTGGTGTTATAGTGGAGCAGCAGTTCATAGTTAGACGTGATGGTATTATAGTGAGGTGTGATGGTGTTATAGTGAGGAGTGGTGGTGTTATAGTGGAGCAGTAGTTTATGATGAGGTGTGGTGGTGTTATAGTGGAGCAGTAGTTTATTGTGAGGCGTGATGGTGTTATATAGTGAGGCGTGGTGGTGTTATAGTGAAGCAACAGATTATAGTGAGACGTGATAGTGCTATAGTGAAGCGTGGTGGTGTTATGGTGAGGCGTGATGGTGTTATAGTGGAGCAGCAGTTTATAGTGATATTCAATGATAAAATAATGTCTATGTGCCTAAGTAACATGATTGGCCCCGATCCTAGTTGACCCAGTTTAAATGGACCCCAATCCTAATGGGCCCTTATCTTGATGGTTAGATTGGGGGCTTAGTAAGACTGGGGACTAATAGATCTTGGGCCCATTTGACCTGTAGAGTTATAACGTTATTACTGGAGTGAGGAGATGACCCGATCCACTGAGCACGACGACCTGACATGATAAGTGTGATGACTTAACAACATAATTGCCAGCAACTGACCCCCTTGATACTGATAACTCCACCTGTCCAGTCAGTCCAGTTATGACTAATTGCACCAGAGCTAAAATCATGGTTGTTAAAGGCAATGATGCTAACCAGACTTAATATGACCGTGTGGGACAGCTGAACGTACAGAAAGGAGGAAAGATAGACGTCGAAATAGAAAACGCAAATACTACTACTACTACTACTACTACTACTACTACTACTACTAATAATAATAATAATAATAATAATAATAATACCCAAAGAAGAGTAGCAAATAACATAACAAACCGTAAGCTAAAGAAACCCTCGTGAGCTAACCTTCTCCATATGACAGTGCATTAGACCCCCCCCCCCCAAGCTAAGGTACAGTGCATAATCTCTACGCTGTTCAAATTGCATCTTTTTTATAAATGGAATAAACGCTAGAGACTCTATTAATACTGAAATGTAGATGTTAATAATGAGGGAAATTACTTGAGGCAACAGAGAATGTAATAAAAAAAAATCGTCGCGTTTATAATTTCCGTTGATCGATTCTTCTTATGTTAACACGACTAATAGGTTATCACAGTGAGGTGAGTATAACAACTTTGTCAAGATTAGCTGGTTGTGTATGATCACATATTATTTACTTGTTAACATTAAAGGCAGTGTACTAATAAGGCTATATAATTTACAGAACATATAGTATTTTAAGAGTATTAAATTCAAAATGATCCTCCATTCACCAACTTTTAGATTAGCCAAATATCACATATACAAAATTTTCAGCACATGATATAAAGAAAGTGATAAACATTGATGGAAAATTATTAAGTCAACTATCCTCGACGTAAAGAACATCCCTTAGAAATATGAGCCATAAATAGAAGGAAAGAAAGGGAGAAATTATTTTTAACCCTTAAGAAAACTTTATGAGTGTACGAAGAAACTGAACACTGAAAAGAGAATAAAGAGAAAAGCAGATTAAAGTATAACGTAAGACATGACTAATTACCCCCGCAGAAGAACATCACCCACGCACGAGAGAAGAACCACATTTCCTCCTCGTACCCAAAAATGCCTCATCCATAATACAAATTAAACCCACATTATAAATTTGCCGATCAAAATCACCTAGAAGCAGGACACGCACCTGCCCAGGAGAACAAGTACTCCCTCACCTCCAAGACTGAGAATTAATTCCCTTCAAAACAAACTACAGACACCATATGGGTGGAAAAAATATCCTCATCCCCATAACCACAGGAAAGTAGGTTTGAGGAGACGGTGGAGTGAGTGTGTGTACAGGTGTGTGAGGTAAACACGACTGTATCATTGATTCACCTTTCTGAAACACCTGTGTAGTTAAGAAAGAAAAACTTAAATGTGAGGAAAAACTTTTGTTATGAATTTTATAAGAGATATGTTGAGGAAACAATGAATAACCGGTGTTGATGGGACAGCTGTAAGGGGAAGAACCCGAAAAGTAGGAAGATGCAGCCTTGAACACGTCGAGAGAATGGTTGTGTACAGATGGAGCTGAAGATGTGTACTGCTGAGTTGACTTAAGTGAGACGGAGAGGGAGGAGGAGAAGACTACAGGTTGGCCAGGAGAGAGAGAGAGAGAGAGAGAGAGAGAGAGAGAGAGAGAGAGAGAGAGAGAGAGAGAGAGAGAGAGAGAGAGAGAGAGAGAGAGAGAGAGAGAGAGAGAGAGAGGGGGGGCAAAGAATGATGGAAGTAGAAATAGTTGAGAAATATATAAGACAACGTATGAAGAGCATAATTTTTTTTTTGTTCAGGGGGAGACTTGGCGAGGCGAGAGGGTAAGCACGGATTATGTCGAATAATTGCCTTTACGATGCATGATGGAGGAATACATTCATATTTACATGAAAATTATGAACTTGTTTTCTCATATATAAACAAAACTCTTCAAAAAAAAATCAATATTTACCAAGAAAATAAACATATTATTTGACGACAACTATAATTTTGTTCTTTACCTTTTTGCTGTCATCACAATCTGTACAATTTATTATTTTTTATTTTTTTAAGGATTTTAGGACGATGAAGACACAAAGTAAAATTATATAAGAAAAAATAAATTATGTTATTTTTTTTCTTCAATATACTAAGCTTTTGGAACTATTTTTAATATGGCCGAGAAAGAAATGAAAACGTATCTCATGTGCGAAAATTATATGGTGTGACAACAGCAATATATAATCATAAAAACCCTTTGTTTATCTCGAAATGATCAAACTGTAAATTCAACCTTTATGGTCGTAAAATTTGTGACGCCTTCCTACCAATATGATCAACATCTGAGTTTCTTTGTTGTTGTTGTTGCGGTGAGAACTTAAATTCAATAAATATATACGAAAAACATCTCATTTCTATTTGACAGACACAAATACCTGGGCTGCCATACAGGTATAATCAATTGACGAGGCAAATTGTTGTACACCTGACATTTACCAAGCCTGAGTAGACGGTCGCTTTCACCTTAATTATCCCAGTCATCACTAACACCCAGGTCCTGTACACTCCTAGAACGTGGTAGGTGTGTTATGGTGAGACAGAGAGAGAGAGAGAGAAAGAGAGAGAAATAGAGACAGAGATATAGTGTGTGCGTGTGTGTGTGCGAGAGAGGTATACACACACACACGCATTGACACAAAAAGACAAAAGACAGGTAAACATACGGAAAGAAAACATAAAACAGATGGAAAAAAACAAACAAGAAGAAAGACAAACAGAGAGAGTCAGAACAAACGATGAAAACCTAAACACAAGGTAAAGAAAACAGTAAGTTCTACATGACTGTCCTACTCCACCAGGCACAAGACAGTCCTCTTCCTCCACAGAAAACACAGAAGCAAACGCTGGTGTATCTCCTTGTGGAAAAATCTTCAATGTCTCCCAGCTGTGTTTCCAGGGGTGAGGGGCGGGAGTGGATAGAAGTGGAGAGGGGGGTAGGGAGGTGGATGGGAGGGGAGAGGGGAGGGGATGGGGGAGGGAGGTAGAAGTGACCGCCCTTACCTGGGATAAAAAAACAGAGGTGGAGCGAGGAAGGTGAGGGTGAAGCGGAGTAGAGGAGCTAAAGGTTAAAGGTCACAGATGCGATAAACCCACTGATGTATCTCATTGTACAAGACCCCCTACAGGTACAGTCTCTACACGGGGGTAATAAGAGAATGGACTGATGGGGGTGAGGGAGGTCATTATGAAGAAGAGGAGGAGGGTAACGCAGGTCAAAGGGCCACAGTTGAGTCATTAGTAAACTTAATTACCAGCATTGAAGACGTAGCAATTGTAGGAGTTCTTGAGATATTTGTTTAGTTGTAGAGGTTGTCAAAAGATCAGAAGAAAAATACCGAACACAATAACTATGTTGACTTAAACTGTCTAGAGGGATTTATACTGTTGTAGTTTATTAAAGTTTACGGTACTTATAAATCTCGTGCCGTTATCTCAAGTCAATGACCCTTCAGTATAACACCCAAAAATATCCAGAGTTAGGTACAGGGTCAGATGGCTCTTGCAGTATCTTCAACAATTACGTTATAAGTGGTATTTGACTGCTGATATTAACGTTGTATCATTCGACCAATCAGGGAGCGTCTAGCTGTCAGAGGTCATGTTGATGATGTGATAACAGAACGAAAAAACAGAAAACAATATCAAGAGTAAAAACTAACATTGTGACTTGATAAGTGTTAACGCTGGTAGTTTACGTAGCGTTAACTACTCGATATCACGCTAACTTAACCTGCTATGTTTTATTCTTCGTAGTGGTTAAACTTAAGTCTTTCTTTAACATTGAAATAGAATAAAAAAAACAGGAGCCTCAACTCTGTATACAATAAAAAAAAAATCACAAGAACCAGCAGGAGTATCACATGATCTTCACCTCAATGTAACTACACCTCACACTAACATGGCAGCCAATTACGTCATAGAAGGAGTATCAGATGATTAAGGACTCAACACCTCCCTCCCCCTCTCGTCTTTCCCGATAAGAACCAGCAACAGCTCTCTAAGTACCGCCAAATACCCGTAAGAACCCACCGAAAAAGGCCCGACTGGTGATGTTGTCGCAGATACTCGGGAAAGACCAGAGTGTAATATATCCTGTAAGTGTGGTCGCCGAGGCCCATTTACCATATAGGTGTTCCCCAGGACGAGAGATCGATACCTCTTGTGTTTTTCGACCACCGCTTTTGGGATCTCCTGAGGGTTTGGGGGCAATATTTTGTGGGAGATGAGAATATTTGAGGATTACGATTTAACAAAGTCCTGAGTACTCTGAGCGCCATTTTTTTATGAATATTCTGGAATCATCTTTCAGAAACACATTGGCATCACCATTTTTTTTTTAGTATTCTGAAGTATCTTTTGTGAGATTTGTGAGTATTTTAGGAGCACCATTTAAAAAGACATGTGTACCCTTGCCCCTCCCTCCCTTACAGAGGACACGTGTGTATCCTTGGACCACCTCTTATGGGACACATATACAAGCTCTGGTACATTTTAATATGACAACTTTTTACGGGATTTGGGGTAAATGTGCGAGGGTTCATACTTTATGGAAGTCGTTGAATAGTAAGTAATTGTCGCCAGAGTGTTTCTACATTATCATCTATAAACGAGACTCCGTTAACATGCACAGTGCTCTCCTAACACTCGTCAGCCACTGTTAACTTCCACCAGTCTCCGTTAACATACCTCAGCCTATGTTAACATCCCACAGCATATGTTAGCATCTATCAGACATCAATAACATCCACCAGCTTTCATTAACATCCACTAGTCTCCGGTAAAATCATCAGGTTCCATCATCATCATCAGTAAGAAATCAGATAGAAATTTAGCCAGGATGTTGAATATGAGAAAATTTTATCTGAAACTAGCTGAAGAATGAGATGAATTTGTTTATGATACTCTGCTAATTCATTAATTAATTCTTGAATATTTATGACTGCAATTTGTAGGAGTCAAGAGTTTGACAAATGAGAATCTGGAAGGTGGATAGTTGACGCCCCTTTACGACCACCAACCTACTGTATATTGAACACCGGGACGAGGCAGTGAGGGAAGATGACTATGTTGAACACCTGGACGAGGCAGTGAAGGAGGGGGACTATGTTGAACACTGGGACGAGACAGTGAGGGAGGAGGACTATACTGAACACTGGGACGAGGCAGTGAGGGAGGAGGACTATACTGAACACTGGGACGAGACAGTGAGGGAGGAGGACTATACTGAACACTGGACGAGGCAGTGAGGGAGGAGGACTATACTGAACACTGGGACGAGGCAGTGAGGGAGGAGGACTATACTGAACACTGGGACGAGACAGTGAAGGAGGAGGACTATACTACTGGGACGAGACACACTGGACGACAGTGAGGGAGGAGGACTATACTGAACACTGAGGGAGGAGGACTATACTGAACACTGGACGAGGCAGTGAGGGAGGAGGACTATACTGAACAGGGACGAGGCAGTGAGGGGAGGAGGATACTGAACACTGGGACGAGGCAGTGAGGGGGAGGGGACTATACTGAACACTGGGACGAGACAGTGAGGGAGGAGGACTATACTGAACACTGGGACGAGACAGTGAAGGAGGAGGACTATACTGAACACTGGGACGAGGCAGTGAGGAGGAGGACTATACAACACTGGGACGAGACAGTGAGGGAGGAGGACTATACTGAACACTGGGACGAGACAGTGAAGGAGGAGGACTATACTGAACACTGGGACGAGGCAGTGAGGGAGGAGGACTATACTGAACACTGGGACGGACAGTGAAGGAGGAGGACTATACTGAACACTGGAACGAGGGCAGGGGAGGAGGACTATACTGAACACCGACGAGGCAGTGAGAGGAGGACTATACTGAACACCGACGAGGCAGGAGGAGGAGGACTATACTGAACACCGACGAGGCAGTGAGGGAGGAGGACTACTGAACACCGGGACGAGGCAGTGAGGGAGGAGGACTATACTGAACACCGGGACGAGGCAGTGAGGGAGGAGGACTATACTGAACACCGGGACGAGGCAGTGAGGGAGGAGGACTATACTGAACACTGGGACGAGGCAGTGAGGGAGGAGGACAAAGCTGAACACCGCCATCCCCAACACCATCAGACACCGTCACACTTTCCCTTGTTAATCAGACACTAACCCCTCCCTCCCTTCCTCTTCCCTCCCTCTTCCTTCATCACTCCTCAACCCAACCAGCCCCCCCCACTACAAATCCTTATATATCCCTCATTCGTTTCTCATTATCCAAACACTTTTCTTTTGTTCCTCCTCTTTTCCTGCCATTCATAGTCGCCCCCCCCCTCCTCGCCATTCCTCTCTTTTTCTTACTTTCTTTTTTCTTTAGCTCCTCACATTTCTACTTTTTCCTTTTCTCTTGTTTCAATCTTTCCAAATTTTCCTCTCCCACTACTTCTACCCTCTCCCCCCTCCCTCACTCCCTCCCTTGTCATCCCCCGTTCTCCCAGCTACCATGAAGGAACTGGAGGTCATAACCTCTCCATCAGATGGACAGGTTGACTATCAGTGACCTTCATCTACCTGATAAATACTCTGTGATCAGCAGGTCGCTAGAGGTGAGCGAGGGCTGACTCATATTAGTATTTTCTCTGTTGTTAAAACTGGCCTCATTAGGGCAGAGGGATAGCAACACTGATCAGGCGATATGGTAATGGTGCTGGGATATTTAGTACCTGTTAAGCTTACCTGCCACGCTCTTCTAGGTCAGGGATTAACTCTTTGGTTATAATAAAGAGTTCTGTCTCTTATCATTTTTAATTGTTGATTGACTTGTGTAATTGCTAGCTCTGTTACGCGCTAGTCAGGCCGCACCACGATTATGCGGTTCAGTTCTGGTGCCCCTATTATAGAATGGATATAAATTCAATAGAGTCGGTGCAGCGAAGAATGACAAAAATGATTCCGGGACTTAGAAACCTTCCATATCAGGATAGGTTGAAGAAACTTAACTTGCATTCCCTAGAAAGACGAAGAGTGCGGGGAGATATGATAGAAGTATTTAAGTGGGTGAAAGGAATCAATAAAGGGGATATAGATAAAGTTCTTATAATATCCGAGCAGGATAGGACTCGGAGCAACGGATTCAAGTTGGATAAGTTTAGGTTTAGGAGGGAGATAGGAAGAAACTGGTTCACAAATAGGGTGGTGGACGAGTGGAACAAGCTTAGCAACTTTGTAGTAAGTGCGGGAACTCTGGAAAGTTTCAAAAGGAGGCTAGATAGATTCATGGATGATAGAGAGTGGTAGTAACTCTCGACAGGAGCTGCCATGCACAGGCCAACCGGCCTATTGCAGACTCCATATTTTCTTATGTTCTTATGTTCTTATGAAACGCGGTGGGTGTGTGTAGCTCAGCACTGTTACGGTCAACATTGGGCAAAGGTCAAGGTCAAATTTCGTCGATGAACGTCCTTTCGCCCTGATAAAGGTCACATTTCTTAACTAACATTCACACAATTAAGCAATGGTAACGAAACTATCTCCGCTGATGAAGGCTTGATTCTAATTAGCCAATCCTTAAACATTACTCACAACCCTTCAAAAGTCAAGGTCAGGCGTCATTGAAAAATCACCCCACATCACAATTATACAACAAGCTTTATTAAGTTTTCACAGATCAAGGTTTACATCCTCATCGACACACTACCACAAACACACGCTAATTACCCGGTACCTTTCATCATTGGACGTGTATTGTTGTGTATATATATATGTAAGATATTATTAGTCATACTCAGTACCATCCTAGGAGTATTTCCAGGCCAGTCTTAGTATTACTCTCAATGATTTTAGGAAGTGTGTGTTCAGATTTAGCAAGTCATTGTATTTCATTATATCATCAGAATTTCCTCGTGTTTCATCTGTATTGCGTTATATATTTACCCCTTATTTCGCCTTAGTTTTCAAGGAGGAGGTGAGAAGGAGGTGAGAAGGAGGTAGTGAGGGAAGAGGAGGATGTGGTGGAGGAAGAGGAGGAGCAAGAGCAGCGGAAGGATGTAAGGAGGAGGAGGCAAATAGGACGGAGAAAATAAGGTAAGGAGGAGAGGAAAAAGAAGGTAAGGAGAAAAGTAGGTGATAGAGGAGAAGGAGGAAATAGTGAAAGAGGAGAAGGAGACAGTGGTGATGAAGGAAGAAGAGGAGGAAAAACAGGAGATGCAAGAAAACAATACAGAAAAACAATAAGTAGAAAAAAGCCGAAGGAAAACGAGCGACTAATCACAACCTTCAGGAGAACATGAAATCAACTCAAATGATGTTGGTCAAGAAACTCAAATTAACTGCAAGATAATTTTCCTTACATCTGTGAATTTAACTCATTACCTAGACCAAGAGATGATAAACCAGTACTACCCACATACTTAAAAAAAATACACTCGCTTTATTTATCTCCATCATCATTCAGAAAATCCTTTGAGAATTTCTGTGTTCTTGTTACTTTTTTTTTATGATAAGAATTTATCTAACAAATGTGTATAATTTGTGATTATCATATATCTATAATTAAGTACTGGACACAATTAATCCCTGTTTTATAGGTTTTTAAGGATTCATTCGATAATCTACGCTCTTCCTCACCTACTTAATCGGTTAATTAATTACCTGGGATTGGCTCTTGGGGTTTGTTTTATGGCTCATCCGAGTATAATAAAACAAGCTGATGAGCTCTCTCCTGTAGGCTGAGTCTAGATATATCAAGTGACCCTGAGGAGAAATTTACTCGGTCCGTCGATTACATTCCACTCGGACGATCGTCTGTTTTAAGCTAACCTAACCTAACCTACCTTAACTTAACCTAACCTTTTGATAGAAGGACGAGGGGGGAGGGGAGTAAGGAGATAGAGAGAAGGTGAGGGTGGAGGAGGGAAAGACGATGGGTAAGAGAAACAAGAAGAACAGGAAAATGAGGACAAACAGATGGACAACGAAGAGGAAAAAAGAGATAGATGAAGAAAAATAAGAAGGGAAAGGAATACAAACAAAACAATAAAAGGAGTGTGAGGAGAACGAGGAAGAGGAAGATAAGCAAAATAATAAATGAGAATATTTAATTACTTTACGGTGATAGCCAAGCGCCTCACTAGAACACAACGCCACCATTGCATCTCAAGATTTCAGGACTACGGTGTTCCTGGCTAAAAAAAACAACAACATTAGAAAAGGCAGTGAATCTACTACAATGCTAAGATAATTCTCTGCAATGCCTGGAACACCTTCAAAAGATCATTAAATTCCTTTAACTATCAGCTTATACTTGTAGTCAATGTTTATAGCTGCCGATAAAAAATTTCCCGAAGTCTTTATGATATTACAAACACTTTCAATTTTAGTTCATCATGGGATACTGTACCTCTCCTCCTTCCTCTCCCCCGTCACCTCTTATGAATAGTGTTCGACGATTGTGTTCTCTGCCAACGACCTCCCTCACGACCAACTAAACAGTCAAGCGGTCCGTCGTCTCATATTCACACCCACTGTCAATCTGGCCACATAAAAAGCTACCCGGGGAAGGACCTGCTTCTAGCGTCTAATTCTACGTTGCCTCCAGCAAGTCAAGTAAACATTAAGATATAAAATAAACTCGTCCTTGTGAGGGCATGTTGAAGCTAGTAGCGGAGGACGCGGTTCCTCCTCCTCCGTCTTGCTGATGATAAGGATCATCGATAACTGAAGATAATCGGCAGCCGCGTGTAGCGAGGACCTGGCAAGAGCCGGCTGCCATAAAGTGTCAGCTCGGGTAATCAAAGCTGACGCCCTCCTCCTCCCTCACACGCTAAGTCTACCCTCCACACATGGCTAAATTTGTGGGGCAATAATGGTGAGAGTATGGCACGTGTGTGTGTGTGTGTGTTACCGCTACACTGATCTCTGTCTCCTGGACACTGTTTCAGTTGTAGTGATTACCTTTGAATTATGCTTGTGTGGTTATATTTTCTGATAACGATAAGATTAGGCACCTCAGCTTATTTCACCTTATGTTTAAACACCCTAATACTCCCTAGGGGGTAAGATTAGGTTACGTTACGTTAGGTTAAGGTGTTTCATCTTCACGGAGTCCATACCTTCACTAGCAATATAACTAGTGAATACATTAACCTAATGCTTTCAAACTGATAATTAAAAAAATACACTAAGTTAACTACAAAACGAAATACTTGTCAGGTGAAGTAATAACTGCTTTTCTTCTACATGACTCGACTCTGGTGTTTAAGTTCAGGTGTTTAGCGACGTTGACTCCAAGAAATGTTAGAGGTGTCAACGTCAACAGGATAATGAGAATGTCTGGCTGCTGGATGTCACTCTCACCACCATCATCACTACTGCTGTTGGACATGTTTCCTTCACCTGCTAATTATACCCTAAAATGAAAATGATGTCCGGGACGTGCATCCAACTCTTGCAATTAAATAAACGTGCATGTACAGACAACAGTTAATTTTCACCATCCCCAAGATTCATTGTAAGACTCTGCAGGGCTGACACGTATACTGACAAACTGTACGGAGACATTTTTAATACTAAATACAGTCTTATACCACCATTACTGTAATCTATTAACTCAGGTATAAAGAGAAATAATAATATACAATAAATATTCCTTCCAGTGTATGTTATGATCACTACAACACTTGTGGTGTGGGAAGGAAGGATGAAAGTGACGGCGACCTCCTCCGTCTTGTTGAGGATAACATCACCGATAAGTGAAGATAATGGACCGCCGCGTGTAGCAACAACTTGCCAAGACCCGCCTGCCATAAAGCCTCAGCTCACCTCACATGATCACAGCGCCGCCCTCCACCTCCACCATCTGCAGTGGCTAGCACCCCCACTAACACCGCCTTAAACATACACTCCACCTTGTCAAAAATGATTCTCTCATACTCCTTCATGATATATTGCTACAGGTTGAAACATAAAGTTAATTTATTATGCATAGGATTAAATTAAATTGTAAATTGATTGTAACATATCAATGAAGATAATACAAACTGAGCCTCTGTTATTACCACTGTTCGTACTACAAATAATAATAATAATAATAATAATAACAATAACAATAACAATAACAATAACAATAACAATAACAATAATAATAATAATAATAATAATAATAATAATAATAAGAACATCACATACTTAACCTTGTCTGGTCCACCACTTCCCCCAACATCAACATTACGTCTACTCAACACATTCACTGCAGCTGCTAGAGTAATTACAATACACAATAGTGACATCAGCTTCGTACATCACAAACAACAACATAACATACATAAGACAGTAAGTAAGTCCATAGTAGAAGTAAATATAACTTTTAATTACTATTTATTGTTCTTTACAGTCATATAAGTTAATTACAAAGATAATTTATGCTATTTTGGCATCTTTTTAAGCAGGGGTCATAAAACGTGACATAATTTTCTAATAATTTCAAGAATTAATTAAAAAAGTCATCCTTAAACGCTACTTAAATGTAATTAGAAGTGGTAATTAAAATACGTTAGAGTCTTATTCAATTCTCCTGCTAAGACAGAGGTCAGTCGTAAGTAAACAGGAATGAGAGAGTAATGTGAAGTATAATTAATGGAAAATGACTTTCTCATGATAAGAAGAAGAAAATACGCACGATCACACACACACACACACACACATACACACACACACACACACACTAAAAATCTCATAGGTCAGACAGCATTAGCACGGAAACAGTACACACATACACAAATAGTCGTACACCGGGAATGAAACTGCGACTCGAAGCAATGAAAACAAATGTTGTATCTCAATCAGCTAACTGAACTATACATACTGATAAATATACCCACAAACTATAGTAGGATTATTATTATTATTATTATTGTTATTATTATTGTTATATTTATTATTGTTATTATTATTATTATTATTATTATTATTATTATTGTTATTATTATTGTTATATTTATTATTGTTATTATTATTGTTATTATTACATATAAACACACATTGCAGTACACGCTCACACACTAACTGAGCATAGACAAGAAAACTGACATACATCTGAGTGTCATCTGGCTTTTAACATCTGACCTGCTAATAACACATTTACCTCCCGCCAGGCTTCCCCGACACACATTCCTCACCATCACACTCTTGCCTCACAGTCTAGTGCCGGGGGTATACTGACCTGCAACCTCACATTAAGTACACACCTCACACACCAGGTACACATAAATACTCTACCAGCCCGCTTCAGCTACACACACACACACACACACACACACAAAGTGCCAGCTGACACCAAACACCGCCCAACACACGCCTGGACTGCTTGCATGTCTCGCTCACAAGCAGCTGTAACCCAACACCCGGACAAGAAGACGCTATCTGCATCGCCCCAGCCACCCAGGACGACCATCCTACCTGGTGTGAGTTACCTGTGGAACCTCCTCGTGGAGCGGCCTTCGTGTACTGCCTAATAATGCCCCGTCACCACCCCCCAACACCAGCCAGAGAGACGGTGGGGGTGGCTGGAGGGAGTGTTTGAGGAGGAAGGACTGAGCTGAGAAACTGAGGAAGGAAAAATAATGCAAGACGGAGAGGTGAGAGAAGGAAGGTGGCAGGGGGTGATCGTGAGGGAGAAGTAAGGAAAGAGAACCATGGAAAAGACCGAGAGTTGGGAGGGGAGTGAGGATGGAGTGTTGAGGAAGAACTTGGGGAGGGAGGGAGAAGTGATTAAGGATGATGTTGTTAAAGAAATTATGAGTTGAATAAGGAAGGTGATCTGATACAAGGATGCATAACGAGAACAGTCTGGCTTATTTACACGATCGATACAACATGTTCAGGTTCTTATAATGGTAAAGGTGTGTGTGTGTGTGTGTGTGTGTGTGTGTGTTAGCCATAAAATCACATCATGTTCACATATTCCTTTAGAAGTGAACATAAACATTATATATAGTGACGTTATACATACGTAGTAACTCTTTACCAAAGGCTTCAACGAGAGAGAGTGTTTTCCAAAAGCCAAAAGTTGATTGAGTGAGGATGAGGCTACACCAAGATAGATTTCTGGTTCAGTTGGGTCAACGTGTTCTACATCAGGTCTTAGTCACTTCCTCAATAACACACAGGAGTGAATTTCTTACAATCTGAGTGTACAACTTCTCATGTAAAGTCAGGGTTGTCTAATGAGTGTTAGTGTATATATCTCTCACCTCTTCCTTCTACATTTTCGTCTCTAATCCTTCCACTTCCTCTTCCACCTCCGTCTCCACCCTCCCGTCTTCCTACCCGTCCCCCCCCTTCGTCCTCTCCCTCCTTCTACATCTCTTTCCTTCCTCTTCCTCTTCCACCTCCGTCTCCTACCCTCCCTCGTCCTCCTCCTCCCCATCTACATATCCTCCCTTCTCTTCCCCTCCCCAGAAAGCAGTGTCTCGCCACCACTTAAGTTGCAGACAAGTATTTTAAACTCTAGTATTTTGTCTTTGCTCGAAAAAAATGATCCACTTCCGGTTATATTCAATATCTGTGAGGCTTAATCATTACAAACTAAGTAAGTAGAGGTATTTTAACTTCCCAGGCAGGTGGTAGAGCTGGCAGCTGGCGGAATGGTATGACCAGTCACCCGTCCCCTTGCCCCCCCCCCCCTCCTCTCGAACCCATCCCCACATACCCAAACCCCATTTGCCACCCCCTCACGACCCCTCACCACCCCCCCCCCTCACAACCCCACCCCAGCAGCTCCCTGGGTCGTGACCCCAGGGTGGGCGCGGGTCAGGCAGGACGCCAGCTTACCACCGTGGCTGTAACAGATCTACCGCATCCGTCTCAATTTATTTTCTGTCTTATCTTGAGGACTTTCTTACCCACAGCTCAGGAGTCACTCCTTCCCCTCTTCGGACCCTCACCGAGAAAAACAATTTATGACTAATTTAAAGAACAGGTTGTGTTCAGTCATAACATGGAGGAGGTTTCCGTATTCTGCCAGCGAGGTGGACTGATGGTCAGGTTTCAATCCTCGGTGAAATAATCCTCAGGTGTTCTCGTCGTTCTTGTAGTCCAGGTGGAGTGATGCAGCGTGTGGTCGTGAGCGGTGGTGAGGGACGGAAGGCTACTGTAGTATGTGTGTGTGTGTGTGTGTGTGTGGGAGGGGGGTGTACACAGGACGCGGTGTGCAGTGTACACGAACAAGTAAGCTCTCACGACTATCAGTCATGGCGACTCCTCAATGCAGCAGTAATGGAAGTCGAGCCTCGTACACCTCCCTTAGCTAGAAGCTTTTAGACAGCATCAAAACTGGTAGTGTCTATTGTCGTGGTGGAGGGACGAGACGTGTACTGCCCAGTGAGGTGATGTTGACACTTTCCCTATTGTCCTCACCTGACACTGTCGCAGCATCAAGAACCAACACATATTGTCCTCCACACTCCGACGTGGTGATGGATTGTCAAGACAATTTGACGACCCAACTTTCTCTCATAAACATAACTGACCCTTTGATTCTTTGTAAATGATGGTGCTGTTGTGTATAAGTGTGTGTGTGTGTGTGTGTGTGTGTGTGTGTATGTGTGTGTGTGTGTGTGTGTGTGTGTGTGTATGTGTGTGTTTTATGCATACATACTATATGTGCACACATAGTATATATACATTAGAACAAATTAATAATTTTTCAGGATTTATTTATCAGCTTAATCATCTATTTATATGACAGTTGTTTGTATGTGTGGAATGTGTAGACGCCAGCAGGACGAGGCAGGATCCGGCAACAGGGACACAAGTTGTCCGTCGGCCGCGGGCTACAATACACCACCATCTTGTGACTTGCATGTTTTAACTTATCCTTCCAGGCACCATCACCGGTACACCTGCTGATCCTGTCGCTGTTACTGCTTCCTGTGCTGCTGTGGATTCCTGTGGCACAGCAGCTGTTCCTATCGCTGTTTATATTTCCCACTATCATGTTGCTGCTGTATCTGCTGTTCTGCTATTAAGACTACTGTTCCCGCTGGTTTTATCATCATTTGAATCACATGCATTAGTAATAATAAATGGATTAGCTGGTAATTATCTAAATCAATATCCCACAGGTTTATCTGGCCTCTTGCCGGTGAATCTGGTATAATTTAATGAATTAAACACATTGTACGTATACCATTGTGTACGTAAAAGAGGTATTGTGTACGTGTACGCAAATCAGGTACTGTGCACGTGTACGCAAATGAGGTACTGTGTACGTGTACGTAAATTAGGTACTATATACACAATTGAGAGGTCAGGACTGTGGTAAAATGAGCCCCAGTCCTAAAAGGCCCCAAAGTAATCTAACCATTAAGATTGGGAATCAGCTCTGTACGGCACAGTAATAATACAATAATAGACCCCAGTCCTGATGGGCAGCACAAGTCCTGATGGGCACCAATCCTAATGCTTAGGTAAAGTTAGACTGGGGCTTAATGTAACTGAGGTCTATTAGGATTGGAGGATGTGTTTGATCTGTGACCAAGAGACCGTCAGGGTGAGGGAAGGAGCTCTCACCTCCTCTAGTCAACTCTGCCAGTGTACGTTTGTTTATTTGCGTGACGTCATAGCGGAATAGGTTCACTGGCCATCATTATGGGGAAAATAATATAAACAATATCACGGTGACATTTGATTGACTATTCTTGTTTATCTCGTAAAAGTGTGTAAGGTACGGTATTTGGTGTGTTATTTATTCTGTAGGTGTATAATAATATAACTCACTGTAAGATATATGGTATAGTGGCTGCATTATACTATATAATACCACAAACGCTCGACAGGATAAAACAGCTTTGGCGTGAAGTGTAATTTCAGCAACAGATATCATACCCCCTGGCCCTCCCAGCTGGTGTTGCCAACTCAAACAAATATAAGAAACCTTCCGTTGTGTCAGGTATTGTTAGCTACGGGCAGGTGGTCACGACCCAGCCTGGCACACCACTTGTTTAACAAATATAAACGCTCCTCTGAAGTCTAAGTTAACAGCAGCTCTCACAAAACCTGATAGTCAATACAACAGATGTTATCTTATCAACTTGGCAGCAATGAGTTATAGCACACTGATAGAATCTCTTAAAAACCTGATTTTAAACATTGGCAATAATGGTGCTTCTTTCAAGGTATATGTAATAAACAACTGTAAAATATAAAGCTACCTTACCATACTGTGAAAATTTATTTGTCTATTTAGTTGATGTAAGAATGTCGCACTGTGCTTGCAGTCAAATAATAATAATAATAATAATAATAATAATAATAATAATAATAATAATAATAATAATAATAATAATAATAATAATAATAATAATAATAATAATAATAATAATAATAATAATAATAATAATAACCACATTCAGAACCAGATGGTATTTAACTAATGGCTCTAACACTATTATAATCACACACAGATGGTCCACTAACAAGCTTTCTTTTTATGATTAGAAACAGGCAGATGACCACACAAAAGTTAAAAGGCTCAGATTATCTCCTGTATTAAAAAAAAACTATATACAAGACCTGGACAATTGAAGACCTATTAACTGAACATCCACCGTAGATAATCTCAAGGAGCGGAAAATTATGGGTAACCTGGTATATTGACCATTTTGACATACACAGACTCACAGGTGATATAGAATACAGATTTCGATTCATTAGATCTGGCTCTTAAGTCTCATAAAACACATCACAGATACATATGAACAAAACAAACCATTAGATATCCTGTACTTAAATTTTCTGGGAGCTTCTGATCAAATTGCTCACTGGAAATTTATTAACAAATTAACAGCTCATGGAATCATCAGGAAAGTAGATATGTGGAGAAATGACTAATTAAGAAACAGAAAGCTAAGAGTAGTGATGAAAGAAGAAATATCTACCCAGGTGAACATAGTTAGCGGCGGCGTACTGCAGGGTTTGGTGCCGAGTCCAGTACTATTTTATGATGTATGTAAATGGTATAGACTTGGGACTCTGTGGCAGTATTGGGGAATTTTACAGATGGCCAAAAAAAATAGGGGGTCGAATTAGCTTGCACAGACATAACCTCCCGTAAGCCAGGAGAGGGCAGCCGTACACACAACTGTACTGCAGACTCCCATAAGCCAGGGGGAAGGCTGCCGTACACTATACACTACACAAGAAACCTTTACGACAGTAATAAACAACACATGATGTCTGGTCAGCAACACACGAGCCTCCGGGGCAGCAGGTGTGTCTGAGTGACCGCTGCTCGCCTTAATGGCACAAAATGAAGGCAATAAAATAAAACCTAATCATACCTCAATTACTGGGTTTGATTGATAATAAATCATCCTCAGCATCACTTTCTACCAATAAGAGAGCTCGGTACATCTCCCTGGCCTCGTACAGGTAAACTGTATCACCTTTAATTATACGTCTAGTGGATAAAGATTCTTCGATTAAGGTTAATTATAGCACTGATGACCATGTCGTTAATGGCCGGACTATTGTAATATAACCTCTTCGTATTTCATAGTTCAGTTGCCAGCCTTATATTGTTAAGTCACTGTTCACAAGTTTCACGACCCACTTGAAACACTTTTTATAACTGAATGGACTGATTGTGTGACCACTTATGTTGTCTGTTGAGCAAATTACTGGCTAGTCCTCTACCTTATATCTGTAATTACAACTTCCTATTGTAAAATATTCATGATAAAAGTGTTGTTATGACCGAAGGAACTACTACGTTCACCTAATTTTATCGTATCATGAAAATAAATAGTTATCGTAAAAGCCAAAAAACTAAATTTCATCATAACATAAAAACCTATTCTGGGCTTAACTGAGACGCTCGGGTGTGAGGAAGGACTGAACTTGGCATCAGTGGTCTCGTGCAGAACTTTGATATTTCATTGAGAGAATAATAATCAGACCCCGACAAAATCGTACATGAATATATCAGTACCCCGCCTTCTTATGGGTCGTTAGTAACTGAATATCCTCAGAAGAGAAAGTTGAAGAAAAAACTGAGTCATTGTTGCTGACGTGAAAAAAAAACGTCGCTGTGGTGTTGAGTGAAGAATTAATATCTTAGTCGCGTTAAATATTAAATGCCAATTGAATAAGACATTCGTTAAATTGTTCTTGGATGTCTGGTGATGAGAACGACAGTGTCTGCATGTCTACGTCTGTTCACCGACTTTCTACAGTTTATATATTTGCTGTTGATCAGGTAAGTGACATCTGTGCCAAGAGAAAAGACACAATAAATCCTTTCAAATACCAAAATTGGGGTAAAAAACACACAAAAATAATATATACAGTTAACGCACTTTTAGCTGAACCTTCTCCCACCGCAAACAACAAATTTAACTTGAATGAGACACAATAAATTGGTTACTAGACGGGCGGGCAGGGTCATGGGGAGTGGGGGTGTCATTTTCCGGAAGCTACTCGTGGCTCCGGAGGGTGCTACCTACTCCATATTAAAACAGAAGAAATCAACCTGCGAGACAAATAGCGTAAGAAACAAGTAGATTTTATATTATGTTATAGAAGCAAGAGTTAAGATGAACAAGGCAGCATCCTGAGGAAGGCTGAGGTGGGCAGTGAGCCACACGGTGCTGTACACACTCAGGTCACGTGGCCGCCACAGATATATGGCTCACTTAAAGTCAGTAATGACATGACTGGGAACGTGGATGCTTTCATGGGTGGAGGTACTGAGCTGCCATGAACACCGTGGCTGGGAGGGTTCATGAGCTGTGAGTGGACCCAACATGGCAACTAACATGTACAACGATAATACAGGTAACAATTATACAACAGCACTACAGGCAACATAATTATACAACAACATTACAGGTAACATTTAAAGCAACACTACAGGTAACATTTAAAGCAACACTACAGGTAACATTTAAAACAACATTACAGGTCACATATTCAACAACACAACAGGTACATATAACACTGGCCAGGTCATAGGTAATATACATAGCAACAGTTCTGTGTGTTGGGATCATCGTGCCTTCACCTGTGCTAAAGAATGTTGTCTACATTCAACAAACGTATACACCTGCTGACCAAAACAAAGCACAGAGGAGATTAGTGAAGAAGAAGAAGAAGATAATGAAGAAGAAGAAGATAATAATGAAAACGGATGTGAAAACTAGAAAATCTGGAAGAAGGATGTAGAACAGTTAGACACCTTGATGATTTTAGGACAGAGGAGAATGGAGAATAGGAGGTGGACAAGATGACAAACGAAGCTATTCTAGAGAGGAACAGAAGTTGAAAGAGCCTTCTAAGTCTGGCAACAACGAGAAAGTAGAGCTAAATTGGTCATGTGTTGAGAGAGAGAGAGAGAGAGAGAGAGAGAGAGAGAGAGAGAGAGAGAGAGAGAGAGAGAGAGAGAGAGAGAGAGAGATGCGAGTCACTAAAGGCTGTCATGGATGAAAATATGGACGGGAAATTGGATAATGTGAAGGAAAAAGACAGATGGTAAGGATAAGTACAGAAGTTGGATTCCACGGACTATTAATGTAACCTTAAGAGAGTTATATAGTGCAACAATTATCCCTATAAAAAGTGTCAGTTACGAGTACCTTGAAGTCATAGGGTGTTACGATAAACCTTGTAGAATAGTGACAGTTAGACATACCTTGAAAAGATAATAGGTCTTGGCATCGTTAACCTAAATAAGCAGTAATATGGATGTTGTCGTGGCCTGAGGGGTGAGGTGGTATGGGCGTCGTCTGCCATACGCACAAAGGTTTACTACACTGCTGGGGTGTAGTAACCCTCACCTGTACTACAACACATCACTCTAGTCTCTATAGTTTAGGATATAAACGTCTCATTTGCATACGTGTCTGTGTTATTTTTTTTTTACATGAGTTTTACGACTGTGTGCTTTTCTTTTTTCTTTGGGTTTATGTCTACGTGTGTGTGTGTGTGTGTGTGTGTGTGTGTGTGTGTGTGTACATCTGAAAACTTATGATGATTATACAACTGATTAAAAACCCCAACAAGAGCACTTAGCCCAGATTAAATAAACAAAGCTGTAGAAGATGAGTTATTAGTCAGTCATACATTGCAGAAAAGCAGTCAGTTCCAGATATATCAGACCAGTCAACAGCCACACATATAATACAAAAGAACAGTCAATTTATGAAACACAAATTGTCTCCAGAATACAGTTACAGGTCGTTATGTTTGTCATATACTGTACTGTACATTATGAAGGTTGCCAGACAGCATTTATTTCTGATCTATATTCCTATAGAGTAAGGTAAAACAAGGAAGGCGTTTATTAATCCCTTGTTGTTGTAATATACCGTTTAAATTCCATTAATCTACCATACTATCAAACAACTAACCTGACTGTCTGACCTACAATGTTTTCAACAGCGTCAGAAAATCAGATCCTAAAGTTTGACTCACACTGAACTAACACACCTCCACGAATTTTGTCTCAAGGTGCTGCACGACCATAACCGCGCTCCCTCGTGTCTCGTACAATAATGGACACATAATTGGCTTGCGTTATTTATCTTGTAGTTCTGCCGACTCGTTATTGTCTTTAGAGGAGGTCATTATAATATGCCGCTGGAGCCACATAAATTAAAGCTTATTTTCAATAAGTTTTTATATCCAACATCCTGGCCTAGCATGTTAAGGTGACCTGTTCATCCTGCCAAAGAAGGTCAGTTACAGGACGATGAAACTTTTGGAAACCATCCTCCAGGCGATGACTGTAGTGGCGTTCTTGGCTGTTAGACGAAGGTCAATTACAGGCCGTAAGAGCTCAGGAGAACCATCCCTCATTAGTATCACATCTATCTGCCTCGTCCCCGTGATAAAAGTGCATTATCTGACTCATAACTCACACCTCAATTACCAACAACCTCTCTTACCCACACGATGGAAAAATCAAAACGCGTCTTTCATCCACTCAAAGATGATAATGTTTACATCCTTGTATGTTAATTATGGCAGCTGAAGGTCTTACTAAACGGTCTTGGTAAATTTACCTTTAAACCGTATACTGTTATAAAACTGACGAATGATCACTCGGTACTTTTAAACGGGCATTGTTAAGATCCTGTGATGTAATTTCAGCTTCACGTATTATTATATTTGTGTATAAAAGCTTAAGAGTTATTGAAGAATCTATTATCGTTATATCTCATGGATCAGCTTGAAACTTGATATAAAGCAATAATTATTTTTTGTCTGTTACATTTTCTTTACATATAATAATGGACGAAAGGTATTAAATTAGACAAGGATATTGATAAGAAAATAAACAAATATCAATTTAGAAAAAGTTGATCCATAAAATTGATCAATATAAATGTATAATGACTACAAGCATAAATGTATATATAATCAGTTCTAAGAAGACTTTAACCTAATATACAGTAATATAACGAATTAATATCATGCAACTTAACATAAATTAATCTAAGGAATAAATTTCACCAATAAATTCACGTAAATATCAAATCGAAATACCCAGTAAATTATCCACAGTAACAATCTGATGAATGAATAAACATAAAAAGTAGAATTTGTAGAATAATAAACAATAAAACTTTCTTATGACTCAATTAATAAAAAAATGAAGCCCTGTGAAATGAGGAATATAAGTAAGTGTTTCTGGGTATCTTTGTTAGTCATATTTTGTCACTTTCTACCTATATATTTTGTATCATTATCCCTTATCGTTCCTATCCACTCTTCTCTGATGATTCTGTACCATTTAAGAGTGAGAGGAGCAGAGATAACAGAGAGATGATCTAAACACAATAATTCTGGGATAAGGAAGACATGAGGAATAATAATCACTCTCTCAGCCTCTCTGCAACTCACCATCACTCCCCTATAGAGGTGCCTTATAGACCACCACCCTTTACATACGGTCGTGTTATGGGACTGTTAATATGGACTTACCCACCCTAATGCCCTTCCTCGTGTGTGTGTGTGTGTGTGTGTGTGTGTGTAATACTGTCTAACCTTCTGATCTATCTTTATCACACCTAATAATTCCTGACCATCAGATGCCCCCTCTGATATGAAGGTGTTTTCATAATGTTTTTAACCTGATATATGTTTGTGTGTAGCAGAGAGAGAGAGAGAGAGAGAGAGAGAGAGAGAGAGAGAGTTGTTTTTTGCGTGGTGTGTATATGGGTGTGCATAGAGGTTTTGAGGAGTATGGCAGGTGAAGGGAAGGGGGCTCAGGTGATGGGAAGAGAGTAAAGGAATAGAGAAATGGGCCGCTTTATAACTAATGGGGAGAAAATGCACTGGTGGCGATATTTATCATTACGAATGCCCTTAACGGAGGGATGGCGTCTATACCCTGCCTGGCTAGTTGCTGCTGTTGTTGATGGCCTACTGCTGTGATGATAGTTCTCCTTAATGGCGAGGCTCGTGGTGGTGAGTTGTTGATGGCTGGTATCGAGCACTTACACATTTTTAAGTTATCGAAGGTTTAACTTGATGTGTTAGGTAGACGTGGAGTTGTTGATGTAGAAGGAGTTGGGCTATTTAGTACTTCTTGAGCTGTTGATGTAAAAGGAGTTGGGCTATTTAGTACTTCTTGAGCTGTTGATGTAGAAGGAGTTGGGCTATTTAGTACTTCTTGAGTTGTTGATGTAGAAGGAATTGGACTATCTAGTACTGCTTGAGCTGTTGACATACACGGATCTGAGCAATTTAGTACTTCTTGAGTTGTTGATGTAGAAGGAGTTGAGCAATTTAGTACTGCTTGAGCTGTTGATGTAGACGGAACTGAGCAATTTAGTACTTCTTGAGTTGTTGATGTAGACGGAACTGAGCAATTTAGTACTTCTTGAGCTGTTGATGTAGACGAAGTTGAGCAATTAAGTATAGTACTTCTTGAGCTGTTGAGCCATTTAGTACTCCTAACTTAATGAATTGATTCAGATCATTTAGTATTATTCACATTGAGTTGGGTGCATATTAGACAGATCATGGAGAGTTACATAGAGAGTTTCTTCACAATTGAACTATGATTAAATGTTGCAGAGTTGTTGAAGTTATTGCAGAGTTTATCTAGGCGTTATCAGTAGGATGTGCTTGAAGTGTTTTCGTAATTTCTTGTAGAGTGTCTTAGTGAGTTAGTTCTTGTTATACCGTTCTTTTTAGTGTTAATTTTTTTGTCGTGTGAAGAAACAGTGAACATAGTAGTGAAATGTTGTGACCGTTGCTTCCTGACAGATACATTGTCTCTGTTGTACTGCGTGTGAATAATAAGCAGTTTCAACGTGATATATTCTATCATAAATCTATATGCATTATAAATAGTAGATATATTCATTAACGATACCAGCTCTCTCTCTCTCTCTCTCTCTCTCTCTCTCTCTCTCTCGTAAACAACAAACACACACAGACACAAGGAAAGATTCACCGTCACCTCATATTCAATACAGCCAGACGTATATCGCAGCTCGTGGCGTAAGGGTTCGTAATTAAAGTCCTCAGCTGGGGACCACAGATCGTATCCCGATAACCTACCCTACAAGGACGCCAGGGAGGGTGTTTATGCCTAAGGCGCCAGATAAGAAATAAATACCGAGTGATTCTATTTTATTCATGGATTAATTAATTACTTTATGGGTACTAGATATAACTCTTCCTGCTTACATGTGAGTGCCAGTTGTAACTCTTCCCTATATGAGTGCCAAATGTAACTCCCCTTTTACCATTTGATTAGTGCTTTGGCTCTCTCTCTCTCTCTCTCTCTCTCTCTCTCTCTCTCTCTCTCTCTCTTCATCATCTTATCTACCTCTCTCAACTTATTCACTTGGCTATTCTTCTCTTTTTCTTCTTGCTCGTCCATCTTTAATCTCCTCTTTCTTATTTTATTCTCTGCTCTGTTCCCCTACCTTGATAATTTTTCCTATTCTCCCTATATCCTCCTCTTTCCTCTTCCTCCTCTTCCTCCTCTTTTTTCTTCTTCCTTCTCCTCCTTATCTCTCTCTTTTTCATCCATCTCCTCCTCCTCCTCCGTACTCTAACTATTTGTGTCTAGTTATTTTTACCATTCCTTCTCTTTCCGCTCCTCAACTCTTCTGCCATTCATTGTTCTTATCTAATCTACAGCTCTCCTCCTTTGTCTTCCTATTCTTCTCTCCTCCTTTGTCTTCCTATTCTTCTCTCCTCCTCTGTCTTCCTATTCTTCTCTCCTCCCCTGTCTTCCTATTCTTCCTTTCCTTGTCCTTTATTACGTCTTTCTATTTGATTTTTCCTCGCTCCTCTTCCTCCCTCACTCACCCAACTCCCTTAGACTGCCCATACCCCTGTCTACTGTGCTCCCTGCCCATCATACCCCTGCCCCCATGCCTCCTGCCCATTATGCCCCCTGCCTATCAGACCACTACTCACCATACCCTTGGCCACTATGCCTCCTGCCCACCATGCCTCCTACCCACCAACCATGCCCTCTGCCCACCATACCCTTGCCCACTATGCCTCCTGCCCACCATGCCTCCTGCCCACCATGCCTCCTGCCCACCATACCCTCTGCCCACCAACCATGCCCTTTGCCCTAACACCCTTTAAGGTAAACAGTATTATTAACCATAATTATCAAGGATCAACTCTTGCATAATTCATCACCTACAGTCGATGAATTATGATAATACCATAATTCACATGAGAGATTAATTTCAACCTGTTTATAGACCCTTCCATCACTGACCACCTCACACCGGTACAACAGTGTGGCCGAGGGGCAAGTTTACCATTATATTATGCCATCTGTTGCCTTAATGCGTGACTCTGACCATGGCAACGCGTAATTACCAGAGATACTTTATATATTATTGAGAATTAGTGATGTCAACTAGCAATAGAGCTGTGTGGTTAAGGGATTAAGGCCATTAGCCTGAGTTATCTGTAGTCTGTATCGTGCGCCACCTGTTGTCATGAGTCGTGACTACCACCAAGACAACGAAGAATTACCATGAAAATAATAGGTAGTATAAGCCTTATTTACGCCATAGAGAACGAAGTAGTTAGTAATTTTGTAGTTTTTCTCCCTGTGACACACCATCTGTTAACAGCTGGTGTGTTGTGATCATGGTAAAGCAGTATTGCCACAGATATCGTTTGTAATATGAAAATTATCAACACCAAATACAGATGGTGTGGTCTGCTTTCTTCTCTTTCTCATTATACTACACCATCTGTTCCTATGAGGCGTGACATTGACCACCACAATGCAGAATTAAGTCGGAATTATTATGGGTTGTGAAAATTATCAACGCCAAATATTGAAGTGTTTACAAGAAATATTCGAAAACAAATATTTATCACGTAAAATCACAGATGAATTACCACCGAAATATCGTGTATTATGATAAAGTCCAACAGAAACATGCAAATCCAACATTCCTCAAGTAAACAAACATTGAGGCATCAGCAAAACACTTCAGATCAACAAGTTACGAATCATTAAATACGAGAATGTGAATACAAAGAAAAAATTCACATTATAAGTCGTGTCAGATAACTTTCTCGAGGCAAAAGAAGGATTGTGCGAGGCATCACGCTAATGAACCTTCCAAAACTCCTTCAGGTGGTAGATATTGTGAGGCTGGTCAATGAGGTGTTGTGAGGAGACTGTGTGTGTGTGTCAGTGTTGAGGTCCATGAAGACTCCAGGAGGATACATTGTTAACTTTGATATTAAATTATTTGACGTCGAATATTTACGGCTTTATATATATATTTATTTTCTGTTGATATATAGCCATTGTGACGCCATATATGGGGTGATGATGACGTTACATACACAGAAAAATATTGTTAGGTATGATGTTGTTTTGTTATAGTTAGTTTTATTACCAGGGTTATTAAAACAATACTAACCAGGTGTTAATTTATACAACACACAATAATTAAAGTTATAAAGACAATTACAACTTTCTCCCCACTAAATAAATATACAATGAACAATAAAAATCAATATACCAAAAAAAATCCCTCGTTTTGTAGTTTTCTTGATAAATCCTTAAAAGCAAGTGTGTATATTAATTCATCCTCTTACTTATCTTGTATCTAATTATGACTAATGGCATCGTAATATCTGTTTGTTTTTTCTGACTAATGTTAAGTGAAAGGGACGAGAGTTTGTTTATCAGTCAGTGTAAAAAAAAATTCAGTGGTACAGTAGGTCTTATGGGTCCCGGTTTTAATAAGCCATGTCAACTTTAGAGCCAGTTATAATCTAAGTCGAATTTGTTTAATCGTCTCTCTTTCTCTCTGCCTGCTTCTCTCTTTATCTCTGTACCTTTCTGTCTCTTTGTTTCTCTGTCTCTCTCTCCCTCTCTCTGGATTCTTAGCAGTATCCTTTTCATATCTTGATATTTTTTTTAAGTAAATTACAAATACAACTAAAACAAAAAAATCTCAAAACTCGCTGATGATACAAAATTAACACACACACACACACACACACACACACACACACACACACACACACACACACACACACACACACACACACACTGATCAGTCTTGGAGAAACTAACGGAAAGGACGAACCTGTGACCACAAAAATTATGAAAATAAAACATGCAGACAACTATCATCAGAGGTGAATGAAGAGAGGGAGCGTAGACTGGTCACGAATAACAACCTCAGCTACATGTAACAATGGTTTTAACTATGATTAATACTTTAACATTAACTGATTATTGTGTTTCATAGATAATATAACGCCTGAAGTATTTATCGGACCACAACTCGAATAAAACAAGAGATCTGCTTCCTAGACTATACTGTATATAAAACAATAAGTCTAATGAATAGTCAGATAACAAAACTAATTCTGTCTTTATGAACTGTATGAAGATAAACACTAAGACTTAAATTAGTGTATTAATGAGCATCAACTATCAGGGGAATAGAGATTTTTGCGACATAAAAATACTTGAACTTTGAAATACAATTATGGTACATAATGATTTGATGACGAGAAATAAGCAGAAAACTGATATACAAGTGCGATAGAAAGATGATTCATTAACAGTTATAAAACATTGAAATAAATTCCCCTGTGGTTTCAGACAATACATTACATTAGATAAACATTTCGATGTAATTTTTCGTTACTGAGAATCATGAAAGTAAATGATTCTTGTTTATTTTCTTTACTTAATAAACACCAACATACTAAGTAAATAAAATTATATCGGGTCAAAAAAGATATTATAAAGAAGTTCACTTTTATTGATATCAAAATACAAGATGAACCATTAATAACAGTAATGGCTAATGTATTATGGCAATCTAGACTTAACTAAATAAATCACAGTTAATATATTCAACACAATATAACATACATATACTGTATTAACCTCGATACTCATGTAAGAAAGGTTACACTCGGGGTAACTTTGAGACCCTCCTGCCACCCCGTCCCTCACAACCACTAATGATCAGAGTTGACCCCACACTACCTGCCCATCCTGTGACCTACAAGTGGTAACAGTGGTCCCTTGATATCACATTACCGGGTCAGTACCACTAAATAACCTGTACATGATAATTTATTTGAGTAAGTTTGATCGTATCTTATTTTCCGGTTTCTTTTGTCTAATGCTTTCCTTGTCAGCCATGATGATGAAGGTAGTGGAGGATGGAGGCAATAAAACTCTTATTTTTCTGTTCTATTTTCATCTATTTACTTTTACATCACCTCAATATTTATCACAAGGTCTTCTGTTATTTATATTCATCACGTGTATATCCAAGTCTCTCTTTCTTATCAATGCCGTATAAACGTAAATAAGTATTAAAACGAAGATAAAGACTAAAATGTATTATAACAACACACAATATTCAATGATAGACGTGTTAGGTGAGGTTAACGCTGGTGAAAAGAGGTCAACAGTATTTGGTATACGAGGTCACTGGAGAACTCAAGAGGGGAGTGGTTGTCTGTGATTGTGGGCGTGGTTCACTGCAATTACGTATGTGCAAATATGGATTGTGGAAAGGGGGCTTCGTGTGTGTGTGTGTGTGTGTGTGTGTGTGTGTGTGTGTGAGAGAGAGAGAGAGAGAGAGAGAGAGAGAGAGAGAGAGAGAGAGAGAGAGAGAGGAGGGTGGGTTTGTTTACATGTTTTCTTAATCGTTCTTATATTTGCTTATGTTTATATATTCATGCATGTGTGTGTGTTTACATTTTCACTTTTATTTACAATCCGTCATTAGGTAAAAAAAAAATCTGCTTTTGTTTGTAATAGATATCTGTACCCATGTGCTTCGAAATTCATCTTGACCCTTTACTTCCTCTTGCACCAGACAGATAGACAGACAGACAGGTTCCTTATGACTGCCCTGTCCACCTCTTCCACATGCTGTCAATTGCACACAGGAATTTCCAGCCCATCTGTACCAACAATACCCACAAGTATAACGCCTGCCCCAGAGTACCCACAATATCCACCAACACCTAGAATATTCCTCTACACACCTAGATTACACACCTACACTCAGAAGTACCCACCTATAGTACACGGAACAGTACCCACCGACACCCAGTAGTAACTACCTACAGTGAACCCAGAAGTACCCACCTACAGTAAACCCAGAAGTATCCACCTATAGTATACCCATAAGTACCCACCTACAGTATACCCAGAAGTACCCACCTATAGTATACCCAGAAATACCCACCTACAGTAAACCCAGAAGTACCCACCTACAGTACGCCCAAAAGTACCCACCTATAGTATACCCAGAAGTACCCACCTACAGTACGCCCAAAAGTACCCACCTACAGTACGCCCAGAAGTACCCATCTACAGTACAGGGAACAGTACCCACCCTCACCAGGAACGCCCCAGTATGTACCTCATTTCTTCCTTCCCTCTCTCCCGTCTCCTGGCCTCTGACCCCGCAGCATCACGGCCATGATTTGCATGTTTGGGATGATGTATGCATTTATATATCGCACAGTGAACGGAAAGGGAGGAGAAAAAACCCCACACGAAGTCTTGTTCAGAGGTGCACACGACCCCCGTTTTCTTCACACATTGAGTCCCGTTTTCTTTACACAACAAGTGGTTGGCTGTGGCCCACTTTCTCAACCATCTGTTTCGGCAAGGTGATGATAAATCTTGTATCTTAATTGTTATTTCACACAAGGGTCAGTGAGGCGTGATGATTCAGTGTCACTCTACATGTGGTACAGTGACAGCCTCACCATCCACTGCATCGAGTTACTGAGATGAATGAAGTATTAAATAAAAAACTTTAGACACTTGGAACACGAAGGAGATGCATAACATACACGTATAAAACCACAGTGGGATAATAATACTAATACTACTAACAATAACAATAACAATAACAAAATCAATAACAATAACAATAACAATAATAATAATAATAATAATAATAATAATAATAATAATAATAATAATAATAATAATAATAATAATAATAATAATAATAATAATAATAATAATCATAATAATATAGAAACAAAGATTATGCAGAAAACTCCTAAGAAACTTATATAGATTCTATGTCGAAGCTAATTTAATGATAAAATTTAGTGACGAGAAATATTCGAAGTTTCCATAAATTAAAAAAAAAATCATTTGATTATAATTTTAGATGCATCATTGACTTACAGGATTATGTACATGTGTTCCGAATTCTATTAAGATAATCTTGGACGCTTCAATGACTTCGTTAATGGCTGTTGTTGTTAATCGTATTAGTGGAGGGAAAGATTTATTATTTCAGGGTGAGATAGTGATGTGTGTGTGTGTGTGTGTGTGTGTGTGTGTGTGTCCTTGATAGCCCACCATTAGCATAAGAAATACTTGAAATGTTTATAATTAACTTGAAGGTGGAATGAACACCAGACCAAATGAGACTTCAACCTGACCATTAGGATTAAGGTCTATTAGATATGGAAGTCTATTAGTACTGAAGCCCATAAGGAATTGAGATATTTCTGATGGCAATAAGATAATTATCCCTCACTACTTCTTTTTACCCACAAGCTCCACTTGGTACATCAATGCCCTCCAATCCATAAACTTTTAAAACAACATACATACGACTATCCCTTTTCAAGTTCGTTTTTCATGTCATTTACTGTATGTCATCAGAGGAACTTTCTTCATTTAAACACCTGTCCTTCACCATATTACCAACACTTATCCACTTCCATCTTTTCCATCTCTTACTCAACTTAAGAACTCCATTCAAACACATTTACACCAACATATACCTCTCCTGTCTCCAACCACGCAACACACACAGGTACACCAACTAGCATCCTCCTATTAATATTCTCCTCTCCTACGAGGTACAGGCCGACCTTTACCTGTATATAGGACAGTGTGGTTAGCTGAGTCACCCTGGATATCGTTGTATCTTCATCATCTCGTTGTCTATATAAGCGAATCGAAAAAAAGAAACAATATTAACCTAGATGGCTAAATCAACAGAGGCGGTCAACATCAATCATAAAAAAAAAGAAATTAAAAAACGCTAATAAGACCAGTATCAACTCTCATCAGCACAGAATTAAACAAAAGCATTACAATAATAATAAAAACCTCCAACAATAGCGAGAGAAAAACAGCTAGAGTAAAACAGCCAGAAAGAGAGAGAGAGAAAGAGAGAGAGAGAGAGAGAGAGAAAGAGAGAGAGCGCTAATAAACTAGAACATAACATAACAAGCGGCAGTAAAAGGTGCAGTTAGGTGGGGCAGCTCCCAACACCAAGTCAGGTTAACAAGGCTCTTCAACCCTCCCTCCTGCATCCCTAATTACTAAGAGATGTAGTGAATTAATGACCAAACAGAACCTTGTTATTCTAATAGATTTTTCGCGTCTTCTTTAAAAACAAATCGTGTTGATCTTTCGTGGAGTTTGATCGAATAGTTTGTGGATTTAATAATTTTTGCTAAGGGGTCAATTTTTCGTCTCCATTTAAAACATATTTTGGAATAAATTGTTTGGTCTTGTTTGTTGATGTTTTCTTTCTTTCTTGGTTAATCTCTACATATATTTATTTGAAGATTTAGATATGAAACCACGAAGAGCCATACACAGGTATACTCAACCAATAACGTCTTAACAAATTCTGACACCAAAAAAAAATTCGGAGGCACTGTACGTCAATTTCAACACGTCTCGTCTATCTTCAACAAATAATTTAACTCTTAAGGTCATCTGAAATTAATCTTTTATGTATGCTGATTATTTATGGGGACCAGTTTAATGTGTCGTTTCTTCCCGGTCATTGGTCAATGATCCTCCTGACCTAGTGTTTACGACGCCATGTTCAAATTTGTTCAGTGACAGCGAGTCTTTTGGTACAGCCATGTTCATTTTCCTTATTTATATACAACGGTTGTTCAGATTTCTCAGCTGATGTTTTCTGTTGTTAGTTCTCTGCCAGAACCTTAAGTAGATCCAATAATAATAATTACTTGTTTATATAAGCAGAGAAGGTAAAGTCACATGAGATGATAAACACGATTTGACAGGCGGTGATAAAGTATAGGTTTGTGTAATTACGTGTACAGTACTAAGACAACAGACTACACTACTAATGACAATATTATTGGTACAGCACAAACCGTAATCCATGTCTTAGCTGAGTGTGGCCAGTAGAAAGTTGAGGTGAATGTGGCCAACAAATTTGAAGTGAGCGTTAAGGTGAGTGTGACCAGCGGTAAGTTAAGGTGTGGCCAACACGAAGTACCGTCACAGGTGAGTGTGGCCAACACGAAGTACCGTCACAGGTGAGTGTGGCCAACAGTCATCTCACTAGTTCTGTCTTACACACGTTATACAGTACACAAACCCGCCGACATCCTCCATCGAATTAGCTGTGGTAGTTAAAATTATTTGTTGATACGCTTGTGTGTTTGTACACGTACTGTACATGAGCAGAAGTAGAGCTTTATGAGGCGATATATTTATGACCTGCTTGAATATTATTGTACGAATAATAATGAAACGTCACGTTTATTTTTAGTTTATTATTATTTAGTGGTATTACTGATAATATTTGTTGTGTGTGTAATGTTGATATGTGACTGTAGTACACACGAGTCACTTTAATTGAAGGAGTCTCAGGAATAATTAAAGACACGATTTTGAACTCTACACAACTTGTTTCACTGTTCACATTGACCAGAAGGTAATGATGTTACAGCGCTCTCTTGACAATACTTCAACTAATTTGGATTATATATAGATTGTACTCTCTCTCTCTCTCTCTCTCTCTCTCTCTCTCTCTCTCTCTCTCGGCAGATAAAGCCTTGGAAAATATGTATATCAAATACTATCAAATTAAATAAACCTTTTACAGCCTCTTCTCTGATCTCAGCTGCCCACCGTCATCTCACGCCCTCTTGTCTGTAAATATTTAACCTCACTTTATTCTATCACACATCTCGAACAGTTTACTCATGTAAATAAATTGATTAAACAAACAGTAGCTATCTTATTTATGTCGTTATATCCCAATGAAACTGAACGAAGATCGATAAATCGAGTACATTTTAAAATAATTCCAGCACAGTTTGAGGTCCATCAGTGTGTGTGAGGGAGGGCAGGAATCAACAGCAGGTGCGGCCGTGTGTTGCTTCTCGACTCTGTGTTCTGGCCGGGTCAACCTTTCTCTCGGGCCAACCAGAGGTCATCAGCCAATAGCAACAGACAAAGACGTAAAACATAATAATAATTGCTCACTACTTCATACACGACAAAAACTCCGGGTATTATGTTAAGTGAAACACCACCATATTAGGTTCTTAATCCCCTTCAAGTAACTGAATACCCTAATTGGTCCTCTTACTAATGGATTTAATGTCATTATTTGAGAAATCTGACCCAAAGATCGGAACCTCATAATATGCACACGAGTTGTCTGACTAACCAAAAACCACCCGAAGTGACTAAGTGGCACGATCAGGATGGTATCTGTCAGTAGTGGGGATCCCCCACTGGCGCCTCCGTCGGGGAGCGCTGCCCGACGTCAGGCTAACAACACAACGGTAATCCAATTCCTTGACAGATTCTTATTGTTGATGGAGCAGTTGATGGCCGTGCTATATAGGGAGAGTTGATAAATGTCGAATAAAAGAAAGCGTTTCGCCAATATGGTTTCAAGCACGCATACATCTTCAGCCTCCATGCTAAGGCTGGCTCAAGTGGGAGGGTCATTATGCATATATAATTTGTTAACTAACCCTCACTTTTTCATTAGTTCCACTTGTTTCAGGCATAGATTGTACGTCGACCTCACGTGACCCTTGGTGGTTTACTATTTTCCAGCAGTTCGCGGCATGATCTATGCCACCCAGGTGAACTTATTCTTTTAATATTTAGAGACAGTAGAGTCATGACCTTGGCAGTCGCTTAGAAGAAACTGAATTACCCAAATCCTTCAGTTCTCTGCCATGTAGTACGCTGAGGGTGATAGTTCAGTATGTAACGGGAGGGTTATATTGGCCCCATTAAGACTAAGACGCATTCCATCAGTGACCTCTGAAAGTTATCCAAAGATTCCACCATCAGCATGCGAGAAGAAAATAGGATAATAAAAGATAAGAAAGACGCAGTGAAGTGTTGATGTCAGAGAGAAAATGAGAAGGATGATTATGTTCGTAGTGAGGAGAGAAGGAGAAGTGAAAAGAAATAAATAGAGGAATTATGAGGACAAGGACTGGCAGGTCTGAGGGAGGATTATTGATGATGAAGTATTGTGAGGACGACACACAGCGAGTGTACCTGGACCTGACTTATCCACTATTATTATGGCTTATACCACCCACCACCTGTACCACACAACCACCTGTACCACACTACCGCCCACCACCTGTACCACACTACCACCCACCACCTGTACCACACTACCACCTACCACCTGTACCACACTACCACCTGTACCACACCATCGCCCACCACCTGTACCACACCACCACCCACCACCTGTACCACGCTACCACCACCACCTGTACCCACACTACCACTCCACCACCTCTACCACACCACACCCACCACCTGTACCACACTCAACACCACCCGTAGCCATTACTACCACCCACCACCTGTACCACACTCACCACCCACCACCCCACCACACTACCACCACCACCTCTACCACACTACCACCCACCACCTGTACCACACCACACCCACCACCCTACCACACCTACCACTTGTACCACACTAACGCCCACCACCTGTAGCCAGCCACACTACCACCCACCACCTGTACCACACTACCACCAATCAATTGCACCACACTACCACCCACCACCTTGTACCATACTACCACCCACCACCTGTACCACACTACCACCCACCACCTGTACGATACTACCACCCACCACCTCTACCACACTACCACCCACCACCTGTACCACACTACCACCCACCACCTGTACAACACTATCACCCACCTCTACCACACTACCACCCACCACCTGTACCATACATCTGTACCATACTACCATCCACTTGTACCACACTACCACCAGCACCACACTAACATTTGCAAAACATCGTCATCCACGTTGCACTTTGTACCCCTGCATCACCTACAAAGATAAATAACCTAGAGCCATCCATGATACACACTCACATATACCATAAAAACATTCACCCCACATTGTCACCCACGTCAGAAACTCCAAGAATTTTATATGTGACGATTACCATGAAGGCGAGAAACACGAAATCACTCTTAGGAACCTCCGTGTTGGAATGGTGGTGTGATAATTACTAGGCACCTGATGGTGTTCTTGGTAGGTGGAAGAAAAGTTGGATCAGCCACGCCGTGATAGTAGCATAATTGGGAGAGTCACTCAGGTCAGAGTTCTGGTAACGTTTATGTGTGCTGATCTACAGGGCTTCGTGAGACCTCGTAATGTAATTCCAAATAAAGAGTTGCCCAGGTATTGCTGCCTAATCATCCGGCCATCAACCAGGTGTGTAATAACTGTTGGTGCTCAGTGTAACTCTCGTTGTGTCAGGAATATATTAGCCAGAGTTGAATTTCACTGTTTTTTTTTTTTGTGCTTTCCTCTGGGTGGTGTTGCTGCAGCCATCTGTTGTATCGTTAAGCAACACTATTGAAAGTAATCAAAATTTACAGTGTCTGTGATTTATTCAGTTTCCTTTTAGATTACAGGGAAATATTTACAATAACCAGAGTTAATTTTCTTTTATCTTTATCACACAAATTTTTATCTTTCTCTTCCTCTAGTTTCTCCCTGTTCTTCATATTCCCCCTTATTCTTCCTCTCCTCCCTTATCTTCCTTCCTCTCACAACAAATCCTTTGCAACGTTACAAATACAAAGCCATTTATCAAAATGATCAAGATGCCTAATTGATCCATCCCAGGTAGGGGGTGTAGCCCAGGAGAGACGGCCATCGTAACATGATAAGTGTTTTGACCTGCCCGTGACTGGTTTGTTCTCAACCAGCGACACCCAACACGGCCCAACTAGCTACCTGGGGTCCTCCACGTCCAGCAGGATGAGACCACCTCCTACTGGAGATGGATCTTGCTGGAGACGAGTTACTGATATCCTCATAAAATAAAATCTGTCTCAATTAGTAACAAATCCTGTAGGGAATACATAAGAATATGTCTGAAACTCTTAAAGATATTCACAAGAACGACTTTAGATCAAATAAAGATGATAATAATCTTTAACTTTAATAATTTAAGAAACAACAGAAGCATCAACAAATAATTATGTTGTCAGGATAATATCACTTCTTACGATTCTTAAATCATGAATGATTATAGCTAACCGATCATCATAATATTGATAATGTCAACACTGGGTAAAGATCAACAGGAGTCTCTTTATACAGCATCTACATAGTGCTAGAGGGAGTTACTGACACTTACAGGCCTCAGTGTGTGTGTGTGTGGACGGTGATGGAGGGTAAGACCAGGTGTGTGGACAGTGGTGGAGGGTAAGACCAGGTGTGTGGACAGTGGTGGAGGGTGTTGTGGACAGTGGTGGGAGGGTAAGATCAGGTGTGTGACGGTAGAGGGTGTAAGACCATGTGTGTGGACGGTGATGGAGGGTAAGACCAGGTGTGTGGACAGTGGTGGAGGGTAAGACCAGGTGTGTGGACAGTGGTGGAGGGTAAGACCAGGTGTGTGGACAGTGGTGGTCAAGGTAGCTCTCCCCGTGATACATATGACAGCTTACAAAATCTTAATCAACTTCGACACCGGCGTTTATTTTTGGATAGGTAGAGTCATTTCCTTTCAGAAACATCAGTATAGACCACGACAGTTAAAGGTACAGGTAATAGATAAAAGTACAAGTTGCAAGTACAGGTAATAGATAAAAGCACAAGTTGCAAGTACAGGTAATAGATAAAAGTACAAGTTACAAGTACAGATAAAGAGACAAAAACAATTACAAATTCAAGTACTGCTACAAGTAAAAGCATAAATATATATATATATACAGGTACACATACATTAGGACAAGTGCTGATACACGGACAACTACAGGCATAAATACACTTAACATACACGGATGTAACTACTGCATAAGTATTGGTAGAGAGGTTTAAAAATGAGAAAAATATCCTCACAATAACCATGATCAATGTACATTAACAACATGTGAACATAAAACAAATTACACTTCATGTCGTTGATATTTTTTTTTTCTTATACCGACGAGAGGAGACTTTAACGTGAATATTGACATTTTAAGTTTGAGATAGATGGTGTTAACTAAATTGTCCGTGTTTATGTAATTGTTGTCCAGGTGTGAACATTACCTGTGATCAGATGGCAAGAGAAACTGGAGAGCCACTTTACTGAGTCTGTGATGGTCACTACAACAGGTAGACACCCTGATATCTAGCTGCCTTGATAACTCTCCCCGGCTCTCTCAGGCTCTCCACTATCAACGCAGACCAACACCCCTGCACCGTGCTTGCCTCAACACCAAATACCACAGTATTACAAATCACTATTCTTGAGTCTCAATCATCAGTCCCGGTGCAACAACATGCAATCCATCAATAAATGAAATCTCAGTCATAAAAACAGCTCGCATGAACACAGCACACAAACCCTTAGTCCAGAATAATATCAGATGAGGTAGAAGGTATTGTATAAGACTGCGGTATTATATGCGGCCAGGGCTGTGAACGAGGTCTTATAGGGCTCTAGTATTATAGTGTGTTAGGACTGGCAGGTTAAATTAAAGGTCAATGAGAGGTCAGTTAGGTATGAGGTGATGCAGTGAGTCAGTTTTGTAATGTATTGTGAAGTACTGTGCTGTAATCATTGTTATCACTATGTATAACACAATGGTGGTTTACGAATAGTTGATATGGATGTTTTGTGATGATATTAATCTACTTTATATATGATGTGTTGGTGCTTAAATAACTGTCTATGATGAACTGAGGATGACAACATTATATAATACCACTATCCATCCTCTACCACCACTATCCATCCTCTACCACCATTACCCACCCTCTACCACCACTATCCACCCACTACCACCACTATCCACCCACCACCCTCTACCACCCCTACCCACCCTGTACCACCATTACCTACCACCACTACACCCACCACCCTCAACCACCCCTACCCACCCTCTACCACCATTACCCCACCACTATCCACCTACTATCACCACTCCCTGCCCACCCCTCTCCACCCCTACCCCCCCCACCTACCACCCACTACCCCTACCACCACCCTCTCCACCCCTACCCACCCCCCACCCTACCCACTCTACCATCCCCACCCACCCCACCCACCCACCATCCCCACCCTCTACCATCCCTACCCTCTGCCCACCTACCCTCTACCACCCCCACCACCCCACCCACCCACCTACCCACCCTCTGCCCCTACCCCACCTCCTACCACCCTACCATCCCTACCCACCCCACCACCCCACCATCTGCCACCACACCCTCTACCACCCCACCCCACCATCCCTACCACCCCTACCTACCCAACCACCACACCCACACCACCCCCACTCTACCACCCTACCCACCCTCTACCACCCCCACCACCACCACCCCTACCACCTACCCACCCTCTACCATCCCTACCCACCTCTACCATCCCTACCCACCCTCTACCACCCCTACCATCCCTACCCACCCCCACCACCCCTCTACCACCCTACCCACCCTCCCCCTCTACCATCCCTACCCACCCCCACCCCATTACCACCCTCTACCCCTATCCCCTCTACCACCATTACACCACCCTTCCCCACCCTACCCACCCTCTACCACCCTCTACCATCCCTACCCACCCTCTACCACCATTACCCAACCTCTACCACCCCTATCCACCCTCTACCACCGTCCTAACACACTACAAAACTCATAACTATTGCCATATTTACGGGCACGACCACACCCACCAGTCAGTTCCTCGTGTAGCTGCCACCTGTAGTACCGGTTATTTTCCACACACACACACACACACACACACACACACGACCTTGTATAAATTTTCTCTAAGGGAGTAACATCACTAATGATCCGTCCAGGCTAAGTTAAATACCTGCTTTAATTAGTCAAGCATATATTAATTACCAGCGTTTAACTTTCACCTTTGACTTCTACAGGATCCCATTTCACCTGAGTCAAGTAACAGGCTTGAGAATTAATCCGGATTAACTGGAGATGTGTTCTAGAATTTGGTGGGATTTACAGGTACTTGGTGTGAATTCAAGTGAAATAAATCGTAGACAGTGTCCATAGTATTGGGGGTTTAACGGAAACCAAATTTTTAAGTACATTATCTTACCAGGAATTTTATGATGGTTATTGACTCAGTCTGCCTGCCGCCTAAGGGTTACCAAGGTCTTATCATTCAGTCTAAGTAAAGAAAGAAAAGTAACGGGATTAATGCCATAGACGCACACCTACTAGAGATTCCCCGAGGATTTATAACTCAACCGGACTGCTATTGGTGATTTAATGGGTGATAGTGGTGCAAACATATTACTGCTAGAAAGTTTATGGGGATTGATGGCGTAAACACACTGATGGTGCTATGCGATGAGAGATAATGATGCGGCTACCAGAGATTTAATGGGGGAATTACGGGCCCCATCCAACGTGTTCTGAGGAATACAAAAAGAAGTGGTAACCTATGAAATTAATGGTTCAGTTAACCCTCCAGCTGAAATGTATTGGTGATTTAACAGGGATTAATTACCAGCCTACCTGCTACCAGAGATTTACCGGAGATAGGGACAGAGCCACTCGCTGCCCGCCAGAGATTTAACGGAGATTAACGGCGTGACCCAACCCACCTGCTTCTGTTGATTTATACCTGAGTTGTTACTACCAACAAATACTGTACCACGATACACACACGATACTTATACCACGACACACACACATACACACGATATATACCACGACACACACACACACACACACGATATATACCACGACACACACACACACACACACATACACGATATATACGACACACATACACACGATATATGCCACGACACACACACACATACACACGATATACCGACACACACACACACACGATATATACCCACATTACATACGATATATACAACACACATACACGATATATACCGCGACACACATACTTTATGCACCGACACACACATACACACGATATATACCACGACACACACACACACACACACGATATATACCACGACACACACATACACACGATATATACATCACTAAGTATTTCTATTTCTCACAGTCATAATTTACACCTCGGGTCCAGCAACATACAGTATTATGTGATCATCACCAGCTGAAGGAGGTCCAGTGATCTTTGCTCAACATCCTCTTCAAGATGGAGGATGTGAGCTTAATGCAACACGACAAATTAATAAAAACTGATAACACACAACAAAAAATATCTTGTCCTATCACTCGCTACCACTGTGACCTTTGACCTCGTGTAAAGTCAGCGTGTGTCGAGTATGACTTGAAGATGTATGCCATCCAACTTAACACCTATTGACGGATGTTGTCTGATGGTTAGTCTGACTGAGGCAGATTCTCTTGTTAACACCGTGAAGGTTCTGGGCAGATCTGTATCATGTTCACTCTTAAAGATCAAGGTCTGGTCTAGTAAACACAAGATTACAGTTTCCTTCATAAGTGATCAATAGAAGGAAACATGAACAACATATTTCTAAGACGTCTTCTATCTTATACACGTACAGATGTTCATTATGTTGTACACACTAGGCACAAGAGGACATCTCTAACTTCATTTTGTATATATTTCAAAATAAATTAACTATTAAATTTCCTCAAAGTATAATTCCCACTGCAGATCTTCACTAAGCCGATCTTGTTAAAATTTTTCCAAGGCATTACAATTCCGAGTGATCGAACAGTAAGTAGAAAACGAGAGATCTGGATGTGTTGGGGATGCAGTACAGAGGAAGATGAAGGAGGTATGGGAGTATCCTTACATCACCCCGTGAAGAATGGAGTGGTGAGGCGGGTGAGGAGAGGCACGTGAAGAGAGGCAGGTGAGGAGAGGCAGGTGAGGAGAGGCGGGTGAAGAAAGGCAGGTGAGGAGAGGCAGGTGAGGAAAGGCAGATGGGGAGAAGCTGGTCATGATGGAAAAGGTCAAGAACATATTACTCAGTGTGATACGGCTTTACGTACGAATTAACGAGTCGAGCTTAAGATGTAGAGGGTGTGGCTCTTTGATGTAGAGGGTGTGGCTCTTTGATGTAGAGGGTGTGGCTCTTAGATGCTTGTGGCTTTGTGAGATGGAGGATGGAGGAAGAAAAGGCTTCCACACAGAGATGTATAGATGGCGTATAGCTTCAGGTACAAGTTAATGATTGTAGGTCAAGAAGGAGTACTGGATGTTGTGAGAGTGAAGCACCTGAATGTTGCTCTCAGTACAGATAACCTTCGATTCACATGATTTCGTTACAAAATGAACTCCACTATTTTCAACTTACACCATTGAAGTTCATATTAAAAACCCTTACACACAAAAAAAAATATAAAGAAATATATTTTAAGATTGAATAAATTTCATCATAATCTCCGTCACCCATAAATCGCTGCAAACAAATTAGGGGGATGTATATTATATCGCAGCTGTGTAAAGAAATTGTCGAGGTTTAAGGTTGGTTGAAGCCGGGAATCCGCTGAATCATTGACGTAGCTACCTGTGGGCGTTTAGACCGGGATCACATGATTACAGCTCCCCATCTCAAGCTTTAAGTTCAGGACAATATTTGAACTGCTTCAGGGAGTGTTCATGGCGAGCCAGAGGAGCATGATCGCTAGCTGGCCTGAGTTCAGCTTCTCAAAAGTATTTACGATGGATATTACTCGTAACTGAAGAAGTAATAATGCACTTAAGTGGATGACTTGAACTAAACCAAAAAAATAATATCAAAATTACAGTGAGTTTACCCTAAAGAAGTATATATATTCACACAATCTCCCACACACCCTCACTAAACACGGTACCACTTTTGCCAGCTCATAGAGAAAATCACCATTGTTGTTTTGAAAGTAAGTTCCCATAAAATGGAGCTTCATGCTACAATCATTTATAAAATTCACATTAATTATCTGAGTACACCTTACAGTTGTGTTCTGAACGAGGATTATTACTCCAGTCTGATACACTGTACAGTAATGTAGTGAGAACTGGCTTTATGGATTGAAATTAACATCGATATTCAACTCCTTCTGGACAATTTTTCCACAGTAAAGATCAGAATTCCACTGAGAGTATGTGGCAGATCTCTATCGTAAGATAATCGTCTTTCTCTCTCATTCGCATTCCTGTCTTATCATACAAAAGAGCATTTTCATCCAGGTTTCTTAAACTATCTCTATGTAACTGAACTAACGAGAGACCTCCAAGAATACTAATACGAAGAATACTAATCTAATTATTATTGTTATTATTATTATCCTCACAAAGTTCAACATACCATTTGTTAAATATTCAACATAAACCTGGCCCCCTGTATATACGAGCACATAAACAATTAAATAATATGATATTAGCATCAAAGTCACTGGAGCACAACAGCGACAATATATATTCCCCGCCCTTATAAAGTACACCGGACCTGTTACTAACATTTACTGTATCCATTTATTAGTCTTTCCCTTAACTGTTTCTCTCTTCCCTCTACACGTAAGATAAGTCATGGATGGTGATTAGTTAATGGTCTACAATCACAATAAATCCAAGTTCTTAGAAGTCTCAGTCCTAATCCTTCTCCCATCCCATATCCTTTTGGTTAGTTTAGCCATTTTGTGACCTTTTACGATTGGAAATTATTACGAATGAGTCCTCTTACGATTAGGAACTCTTACGATTGGATACCATTTTACATAACCTTCCCACACCCATATAATCCTGTTCCGCTCCTAACCTTGTAGTGGTCTCTCTCTCTCTCTCTCTCTCTCTCTCTCTCTCTCTCTCTCTCTCTCTCTCTCTCTCTCTCTCTCTCTCTCTCTCTCCTCTCTCTCTCTCTCTCTCCTCTCTCTCTCTCTCTCTCTCTCTCTCTCTCTCTCTCTCTCTCTCTCTCTCTCTCTCTCTCTCTCTCTCTCTCTCTCTTTCTCTCTCTCTCTACCTCTCTCTCTCTCTCCTCTCTCTCTCTCTCTCTCTCTCTCCCTCTCTCTCTCTCTCTCTCTCTCTCTCTCTCTCTCTCTCTCTCTCTCTCTCTCTCTCTCTCTCTCTCTCTCTCTCTCTCTCTCTCTCTCTCTCTCTCTCTCTCTCTCTCTCTCTCTCTCTCTCCTCTCTCTCTCTCTCTCTCTCTCTCTCTCTCTCCTCTCTCTCTCTCTCTCTCTCTCTCTCTCTCTCTCTCTCTCTCTCTCTCTCGTGATTCTTCAGACATATTTTACACACATACATATTTACATATCCTTAAGACAAAGTTACATCTAAAAATATTTACCCGAGCCAAAACAAAGGGAGGTTGCCAACTAGGGTGATTAAGGCCACAGTTGGAAGTAGTGAAGTCAGCGATATAAGGTAGGAGAGGCGGGGCTTGTTAGTGAGTTAGATTACCTCCAGTTACCCAGGTCAACGAGGGGGCAAGATAAGGTTATACTGGTAGCGGCGTTCTGGTGCTGCCTTTTGAGTTTGGTAAATGGTGAGTAAAGATTAGGAAAGGTAAGCATTTAGTTAACTGTTGGTGTCTGGGAGAGGATGATAGTGAAAGGTCAGATAAGTTGAGGGTTAAATGTACTGCAGGTAAAGAGTGTAATTACCAGTTGAATGCCAAGTAAATAACAGTTAAATAACAGGTATAGTTAAGAAAAGTCCTGGGCATAGAGAAGACTATAGGTATAAGACCTTAGCACCCCCGCCCAACCCACAACAACAATAAGAGAATAAATAAATAATTTTAAGCAAATGTACAAAAGTTGTTTCGAAGGCAATGGTTAGGCAACGTTAACAAAAGTACAATGTATGTATACCTAACAACTGCCTAAAGAAGATTACAGGTACAGGTGTGTTGACTGATAGGCTCCATTAGGAGTCGTTATCTGAGGTAAATGAGCTGCAGATGTTTGTTAAAGAAAGTAAATTTGTCGTGTGTTTATACCAGGTCATAAAAAACTGACGGTAAGTTAGTGCTACGTGCTGGACTTTCTTAAAATCCTGAAAATTTTAATTAACATCGACGTAAAAAATTTAATAAAGTTCTACGGCATATTTAAACCAAGTCAACATCAGTTTTGTTTAGATATAAAGACGCTTATGTAGGGAAGAGAGAGAGAGAAAGAGAGAAGAGAAAGAAAATACAAAAGACACACCCACTACACAGCAAATACACACACATTAAATATTCCCCCCAAAATAAAGAAAGCGCCAACACTGGACAAGTAATAAGTCAAATCACTCTCAGTTGGTCGAACTAAATGAGAAGCGTTGACCCGAGGCGGTCGACCATAAGTCAGGGGAAGGCGGGGACGGTGTGAGTGTCAGGGAGAACATGCAAGCCATTCCTATGGTTGACAGGACCAATATGGGTCTACGGGAAGGTCAAGGAGGAATCCACCACTGTTGAAATGAAGGGAATTATTAATACCTGTAGGAGTCAACAGGTCCCTAGTGAGGCTGGGAGAGAGTTTCTGCTCGAGTCTTTAGTGAAAGTTTGATTATATGGTAAAGGTGACAATATCTACTGACTTTGATCTAAAGAATTTATTAAATGGTTTGATGGTAAGGTTGGAGGTGTAAGTCTTCCAGTTGACGATAAGGATAAGTTGGTGAATAATTCGAGTCAGTATGCAAGAGTTGTTGAATAAGGTACAATGAACATACTGTTAAATCATTAACTTTAAAGCAGACGTGATGCTAAATGATTATTGCCATCACTTATAGTAAAAAAAAAATGCTTTTGTTACAAGAACCGGAACACACTCCCACCATTATTACAGCAAAGGAAATATTAAATTATACCAAGGGTGGCAATTCCCATTAGTACAACACTCACAACACTAAATTACTGTTTTTATATCAAGGTAAACTTTATATTACTAATGTTATAACAGCTAAGACAATAAACTCGTGTTGAGAGGACCAGGTTACGGAAGACAATGTGTGGAGATCTTGCTAGAGTCCAGCCACTAATAAACACTAATGATTTACTACACACCTTCTTGGTTCTTTCTCTCAGTGTTCATAAGTAAAATAAAAGTGGCGTCGAAAACCTAAGTATAGGATTACGTCAAGTATCATGTACCACAAAGGAGGATCTGGCTGTAAATTGTAAGTTGTACACGTCAACCATACTCATCTATAAGAGAACCCGTATCATTACCCGAGTGAAATTATCTGATTGTTTAATAATTGAAGGTTTTACAGCGATGTTTTGAGAATGAGACGAGTTTTCCGTGATCCACATCATCGTAGCTGGTTCCTCTCAATCTTCTGGGTAGAGGTAATGAATATTATGAGCGGATACAAGAATAATGATGATCTGTCTAAACAGGAACACCCGAGACGGACTGCAGCCAAGTGACTTCAGCTCAACATCTGGGAAAAACACATCCAAGGTTTTAATATCGCCAAGGTTTTGTATGACCGTATTTGTGTTATTTTAATTTGGTGTCGTAGTTTCTTCACTCACTTGGCGGTCGCAACCAGCACGTGGAACTTTACGTCCATCAGGTGAAGAGGTTCTTAGCAAGAATAAAGCTACATAGTGAATGTTTTTATGAGTGAAAATGTGTTGAGTGAAACACACCTTCGACCATTTTTATGGTAAGATTAGTAGGTGGTGGTCCCTAAACTGGTCATTACCAACACTTAACACTGGTTAGGTCTGCCCACCAACACAACCGCCGCGTCTACAGCCACGCGAGGTACACCGGAACGAGGACCTGCGCCAACACCATACAAACAACGCCAGCACGAGCAATCAACACCGCTTGTAAATCTCGTCTTCACCCTTTAATAACACGCTTTTAGATACTTCTAAACGATCGTTATCTCGTCTTCTACCAACAATGGGGCTCGAGATAGGTGGGAATAACAGACTCGATCCTGTGGCGGCGTCAACACGGAGTCTGCGTGATACAAGAATAATGTAAAACAACAACTGTGTAAAAGAAAGTTGGTTGTGAAGTGTAGACAAAGGAGAAGACAGTAACAGTGAAAGGTTAAAGAGAAGGTTGTGAAGACGTGGTGGAGGTGAACACTTTAATGAAGGAGAACAGATGTGGAGAGACTAGACGAGATATGTGGTGTGAGGAGAAAGAAAGAGGAAAGATTGGAAAGTAACGTTATCGTGAGAGAGAGTAATGAGATAGACGTGGGGGGGGGTGGAGGTGTGGAGGGAGGAAGGTCCGTTAATGAGGGCGGAGACGGGACAGGGAAAGTAGGAATGAAGAACCAGTGATTCATCAAGTAAGAATGGAAGGGGAAAAATACATTCAACTGAGTACAGAGGAGGAAAAGATATTGAGCAACAGGTAAAAGGAAAAACACTATTGAAGGACTTAGGAAAAGGAACAAAAGGAGGCAGAAGTTGAGTCAATATTTTCATGATGAAGTCTAGTGGCCAGTGTGTGTGTGTGTGTGTGTGTGTGTGTGTGTGTGTGTGTTTCCATTTTCAATAAGTAAAATGTATGTATTTAATGTACATTGATCATCATGAACGGTATTTTAAGTTAGGTTATAGAACATTTAAATCTTTGTAACCGTACCTGTATTGTTGTTAATTAACTTATTTAATGACAATGACCCGCAGCGAACATTACCTGTGACTCATGAGAAAATCTAAACAGGTCATACAATTTTAAGTCTTATTCCAGCTACAAATAAGGATTTTTTTCCTTATCCCTAAATGTTGCAATATATCAGGATTTGTCTTCATGTTAAAAATAAAATCGTTATTTACTTTTCTCAAATATGGCAAAGGCAGGTAAAAAATATTATATATCTATTATCGTATATGTCTTAACTAACAATTTATATTTTTCTTTAATATTAAAAATTCTGTTTTATATCACACTGCCATGTGACGCGCCTCACCTCTTCTTACGACTTCATCAACTTGTATCAGGTGATCGGGTACCTAGTTCGGCATCCTCCACCATGCTGGAGTCGGTCAGCGTGAACCCAATTACAGATAGAATAATGCATGATAAGTGGAGAGTTAAGGGAGACAACGTGAAGAATGTGTGTTGAAGTCTCCTGATGCTCAGCCGTCTTATGGTCACACCATTAATGTCTTGGAAGAAGCTCAACGCCCGCAGCCTCTTGTGGTGGTAGCCCACATCTGCAGCGCCTACCCTAGAAGGTAGCTCAAACCTGTAGTGCTTACACCAGGAAGTGGCTCACACCTATTGTAACCTGCCCTGGACGTAGCTCATACCTGTTGTAGCCGCCCCTGGAGGTAGCCTACACTTGTAGTAGCCGCGTCAGGAGAGAGTCAGTTCAATGGGTGAAGGTGAACCACGTAATAAAATGATCAAGGTAAGCATGACCGGGTCTCGTCACGTTGGCCCCCATGACCCAGGTGTGTCATATCTGGGCGTCACTCAACTGGCTGTGACCTATGGCGTGTGAGTTGGTCATAACTCGCCTGGGTCAGGTCGTCCACGTGACCTCCTGTTTCACCCGTGTTGGGGAACTTGTCCTGGTGTTGCCCTCAGCTTTGTGTTCGATGCAAATTTTTCGTGGCCAAATATTCATTGAGATGAGTTAATACTCCCTTATATACATTATGGTTATTGGTTAAATTGGCCCTGGACTCAAAAGGCTCCCATATAACCTAACCTAGCTTAGCCTAACCTAACCTTACCTCTATCTCATCTATTCATTTACAAATAACATAAAATACAGTGAGAAACTTTCCCAGTAACCTCAGACTCTTAACTTTTTTTCTCTCCTTGTCTCATAATTCTTGACTGAGATAGATTTCCTTGTAACAATTCATTACCTGTAATTAAGGAAATTTCAGCCATATATTAGATCAGGATCTTGAGATACCTGAGTTGACTTTGTCTCGTCATCATGGTGAGAGTGAAATTTAATATTTGGTGCTTGTTAAGTTACAGCAAAATCTAAATTGCCTTAATATCATGTTATCTGTGTGAGATGGTTGTCTCTTGGATATCCTGTTGTGTATTGTTATCTTTATCCAGGTATATGATCCATGATGGCTAACCTTCACACCTGATGATATTTTCTTACCTGAGATCTTATGAAACCCAACCTAACACACCTCTATCATTAGCACTGGAGCCTATTACGAAGAATACCTTAATAGTTTAGGTTAGGTTAGAATTAGAATTAGACCCGCTACAGTTTCCTCCATTCTTATGTTCTTATGACCTCATATCAAAACTGGAACCTATCTGCCTCGTCACCGTCTTCGGCTTCCTCGCAAATCAAGAATAATGCTTCAGAATAATACTCAGACTCAGACCAACGGTTAGGAGATAAGGCTGAGTTAATGATACCCGATGATGAGGCTGATACTGAAGGCTGAATGTGCACATGATGAGGCTGATACCGAAGTGCACAATGATGAGGCTGATACTGAAGTGCACAATGATGAGGCTGATACTGAAGGCTGAATGTGCACATGATGAGGCTGATACCGAAGTGCACAATGATGAGGCTGATACTGAAGTGCACAATGATGAGGCTGATACTGAAGTGCACAATGATGAGGCTGATACTGGCGTACAATGATGAGAAATATACTGGAGTGCACATGATGAGGCTGATACCGAAGTGCACAATGATGAGGCTGATACTGAAGTGCACAATGATGAGGCTGATACTGAAGTGCACAATGATGAGGCTGATACTGAAGTGCACAATGATGAGGCTGATACTGAATTGCACAATGATGAGGCTGATACTGAAGTGCACAATGATGAGGCTGATACTGAAGTGCACAATGATGAGGCTGATACTGAAGTGCACAATGATGAGGCTGATACTGATGTGCACAATGATGAGGCTGATGCTGAAGTGCACAATGATGAGGCTGATACTGAAGACTGAAGTGCACAATGATGAGGCTGATACTGAAGGCTGAAGTGCACAATCATTCCAGTGAATAATTACCTGAAATCTTTAATTAAACGAGTTACCTGTTGAGTCTCACCTGGATGGTCGCAAAACATAACGTCCCTTCTAACATAAACCATCCCAGCTAACATCACCTAATCCAACCTAACCTAACCTAAATTAACCACTCTTAACCTGATTTAACATAACCGGAGCTGATCTGACTTAACGTAAACTAGCCTAGCCTAACCTAACCTAACCTAACCTAACCTAACCTAACCTAACCTAACCTAACCTAACCTAACCTAACCTAACCTAACCTCCGCTAACACAACTCATCTCTCCTAACCTAAACCTACATATAACCTCCTATCACCTTGGTTAACACAACGTAACTAAGAATTATTATGGTCTTAAAACGCTAGTGATGATGTGGTTAGATGCAATTGATACCTTGGTGGTGGTAGTTTATCTTGTGGAGTAGAGACTAGTGAGATTTTTCTAAAGGTAGGTGGGTGTGTGTGTGTGTGTGTGTGTGTGTGTGTGTGTGTGTGTGTGTGTGTGTGTGTGTGTGTGTGTGTGTGTGTGTGTGTGTGTGTGTGTGTGTGTGTGTGTGTGTGTGTGTGTGTGTGTGTGTTTCGTCTAAGAATGCCATAAACCCACGCAATCAATTTTAAAATCTAGAACAATATGATGAAGAAGCTTACACTGCAATTCTTTTTTTTTTTACTCACGCAAAAAAAAACACACATCGGTGATTTTATATAATATTAAGTTAATTTTTTAGCACACAGGTAAGTATATTCGTAGAGCTAAATAGATTCCTCACCACAAACCTCTCATTTAAGTATCGTTGAGCACAAAAACAGAAGCCAATCATTACATCACATAAACACCGAAGCTCTATAATCCGAGAACCTGTCGGTGCAGTGTGTCTTTTGGTGATAAGGAGATATATTATCGTCGCACGGACTATCAGTGGCTTCTAATAAGCCCTCATATACACTAGTTATTGAGGTAATGGTCCCATTATTCTGGTGATGTGTTTCCGGGTGATCTGTGTCGACCGGAGGCTGCGTATGATGCTGAGGGAGACAACCTGTACAGTATGATTGTTTACCTGCGAGATCTATCTCTCTCTCTCTCTGAATATATATATATATATATATATATATATATATATATATATATATATATATATATATATATATATATATATATATATATATATATATATATATATATATATATATATATTCAAACACACATCATGAAAGGAAAGATAAAAGCGGGTCCCAAAGGTTGGACATCCTATGAAAGGCAGAGCGGATACAGCACACTGAACACAAAAACTGCTACAGGAGACGGCAGAGAGGCCGGTAATGCACTCGCCCTTCTTCATTTACTCAAATAAATTCAAGTGGCCATTCACAGGTGGGATGACTGGGGGAGCCTCGGGCGAGCACCAGTGACCCTTAGAACAGGATGCTGGTGCTGTACCTCATGGGCCGCCACACCCCTCAACACCTGACATTGCTTGGATAAACATCATGGATTAAACCCCAAGAGAGGTACTTAACGATGAACAGTAATTAGCATCTGTTTGGATTCTTATTACTATCGTGGCCACGATTTACACATTAGTTAACGATACCATTAAGGCCATTTGGTCAGCGCCTACGGGTTCGGTAATCTGATTTTAAACACTGGCCAGAGTCTGAACCATTGGCTCGATAAATATGGATGCACTTAACAAGGATATGTAAGTACTATTACCCTACAGGCTTCACATATCACTATGAACCGAACAAGTATCGTTCTTCAAATGGTCATAATGTTTACTCGGCCAATTATTATTAACCGACAAGTATAATGCTGCTCTAACACATTGTTCCTTCAACTGACAAAATATACGAAGCAATCCCAGTGGTGAGTCGTAATGTTGAACTGAAAATACAACACAATACTATTTCATTATTTACACCTGATCTTATTTCAGGGTTCATCTATAAACAACAAAAGTGGTGGAGGTGTCAACACTTTCTCCAGGTGTTTTGTGTCTCTTAGGTTCACTACAAACACCTCCCTTGACCACCCGCACCTCCTACACATCATTATTAATGAGGAGTGTGTGTGTGTTATGATACCACCTGTGTTATGACACCACCTGTGTTATGACACCATCTGTGGTATGACACCACCTGTGTTATGACACCACCTGTGTTATGATACCACCTGTGTTATGACACCACCTGTGTTATGACACCATCTGTGTTATGACACCACCTGTGTTATGACACCATCTGTGTTATGACACCACCTGTGTTATGACACCACCTGTGTTATGACACCATCTGTGTTATGACACTACCTGTGTTATGACACCATCTGTGTTATGACACCACCTGTGTTATGACACCACCTGTGTTATGACACCACCTGTGTTATGACACCACCCTGTGTTATGACACCACCTGTTATGACACCACCTGTGTTATGACACCACCTGTGTTATGACACCACCCTGTGTTATGACACCATCTGTGTTATGACACCACCTGTGTTATGACACCACCTGTGTTATGACACCACCTGTGTTATGACACCATCTGTGTATGTGTGTTATGACACCACCTGTGCTATGACACCACCTGTGTTATGACACCACCTGTGTTATGACACCATCTGTGTTATGACACCACCTGTGCTATGACACCACCTGTGTTATGACACCGCCTGTGTTATGACACCACCTGTGTTATGACACCATCTGTGTTATGACACCACCTGTGTTATGACACCACCTGTGTTATGACACCATCTGTGTTGACACCACCTGTGTTATGACACCATCTGTGTTATGACACCACCTGTGTTATGACATCACCTGTGTTATGACACCACCTGTGTTATGACACCACCTGTGTTATGACACCACCTGTGTTATGACTCACTAGCCTTAAGACAGTGGAGGAAGAGGCTGGTGAGATCTTTAAGTGTCCAGAGATGGACCAGGTGGTGAGAGAAAGTGGGGGAAGAGAAGAAAATTAATAAGAAATCCGATTGTGAGAATGATTTAGGGGTAATGATAAGTTAGGACACAAAACCTTGACAGTAATACATTTATGTTCGAAACAAGAAAAACAAATTACTAGGGCTAATATCAAGAAGTGTTAGAAACAGGGCAAACGAGGTTATCCTAAAACTATATCTAGCGTAAGTGAGACCTGACTTGGAGAATGCAACTCAGTTTTGGTCAACGTAATGTAGTGCGGATATTGAGTCCCGAGAAATTATTCAAAAGAGGAAGAAATAGTTAATCCCATGCTTTAGGAACCTTCGATGTTAAGACGAATTAAGAAAATCAATTTGCATTCTCTTGAGAGCAGTAGAGTGAAGAACAATATGATTGGAGTGTAAACTGCAAATGGAAGTTGGGGGTGAAATAAAGGTGATATAACAAAGGTACTGAAACTAACAAACCAGAAGTAAAGAAGTAACAAAGATTTTAAATTAAACAAAATTAAATTAAGGCGGGAGTTAGGATGAGTGGAATACGTTACCAAACACCATTATTAATACGAACTCGTTTGGAAGCTTCAAATAATAGTCGGGCGAATATATGAGTAATGTGAGCTAGGGGTAAACAGGGCTGCCTAGGCTAGGAGGTAGACGTCCCAGCCTATGTAAGAATGTTCCTTCCTCGCTTTAAGGGCCTGGTAGAACCACTCCTTGGTAAAGAACCATTAATACCGTGCAGATTACTTGACAACTTAATATATTTAGCCAAATATAAAAATTATGACACGGTTATCGCGGTGACCTTAAAATAATATTCCATTAAATTAAACACAAATTACAAAAACTTTAAATTTTTTCCATTATATTTTACCTCTTACTGGTGAGCTGAAATGCTTCATGAATTCTGAGCTACAGTGTTCTTGTCTTAAAATGTTACGGCTTTAGAATTATTTCCAGGCTTAAAGAGCTTCACGCACAAATAGAAAGAGATATATCTTATGTCCTCAAAGGAAACATCATATAGTTCTCAAAGTTAACAGGCCAAAACTTAACCTACCCTAACTATTATGATTGAAACCCATTAAGATTAGGGCCCATTAAGATTAGGGCCCATTAAGATTAGGGTCCATTAAGACTAAGGCCCATTAAGACTGGATCCCATTAAGGCTGGGGCCCAAAAAGACTGGGACCCATTAAGGCCAGGATCCATTCAGGCTGAGGCCCATTAGGATTCGGACCAGTATTTCATGTCACCTTTTAAAATGTTTGTTTTCAACCCTACATAGATATCAAAGATCATTGTACTCAAGGATTTGGTAGATGTATATAGGTCATGTAGTTTTGTGTATAAATTATCTCAGTCCTACACACGTAGTCTCACAGAATATCCGCCTCGATATATTTACACAGGCTTAGAGACTGTTATCCCGAGGCCTGGAGAGTTACAGGTGAGAGAGACATCGTGTCCAGTTACACAACAGCCAGAGAAGACCGACGCAAGAGCCAGATATATCGTGTCTACGTCTTAGGTCAGGATTATTCATGCTCATTACTCCCAGTCAAGAAAATTCCATTAATCCAGAGATACACAAGCTTGACACTGACACTTCGAGGTGAAAGCTGGCACCGTAGGCCTGATGACGCGTTAGTATCAGTGCGGATATGGTGCACTGTAGACTTAAGTTATTTAATCGTTAGACAGAGAGCCAGCATAACCGGCACTATACTCGACCACCTTAACTTTCTCCAACTGTAAAACTAAGTATCCATTAAGAGGTGGGTGTACTGGGGCGCCGCCGTGGGCATGATCAGCGACCCTGAGGGCAGGAGACGCGTGCTGTGTCCAACTGGAAGTTTACACATATCGAAAGTCAGGAAAATATTAGATACAAGAAGAGATACAAAATAAAGATCGACACAGCAGAGAGAGGAAATTTTCCATAGTATATTTACTGGGGACGTCTGGGAACATCCTACACTGAAGGGTCGAGGAAGGCCAACATCAAACTGAGTGGAACTTGTGAATTATTTTACGAGCCGCCATGATACAGATTCCCGACCGCTAATTCAGACCAGTTGAGCCCCGGGGTGAGAAATAGATTGTGTTTACATACTTAAATGCAGGGAGGAAAAAAAAAAAGAGGAACGAGGGTTGACTGCAGTAGTTAGAGGTGGGGGCCAAGAGCCACATGGTCCTTCACTACAACCTTAATAATAACAATACCTTCAACAACTGACCAGTTATTACAGCGTCACATGTTACTGGTGTTGAAAATATTGCTAACAGTATTATTGTAGTTAGAAATTATTACCAAGAAGCTACGGAGAATTGACTCCCTAATTGTTTTATGATATTTATAACGATAACATAAAGTTGATAACCTGCTGTTGGAGTTTCTTAAAGTAATAAAGGTCGAGAAAATTACACCTTATAAGTGATATTTATTGGTTCTCTTTCACAAGACTTTTACACGTGTTAAACTTATCATTATAGAGTAAAAGTTAACAAATTACTGGGTTCAGAGTTTATAATTTATATGTAGTGTTTATTGTTATTTTATTTGTCTTCATGTTGATTTATTTTTTTGTTAGTGTTGTTTATGTTAAGACTGTTGTTGTTTTGTTCTTGTCGATTTTCATTGTTTTGGCTGCTATTTTTGTTGACACTTCTGATGTATAATATTATCAGCGCTGTAGGTGTGAACTAAGACTAATAAATAAAATGAACAAACTTTAAAACAAAACTTATATCAACATCGACAAAAACACTACAAGATAAATTTTAATAAAAAACTTCACATCTTCCAAAGCCAACGAATATTATTAAATATTACTCAACGAAATGGAGGAATATGCTTAAGTATATCAATATCGTAAAATAACTATTGCTAAATCACAACAAAAATCACACGATAATATTAGGTAAATCCACGTTTAATTTGATGTTTGCTTACTGTATTTTTTTCGGTGATTTTCAATGCATTTTTTTTAGTTCAGTTTATGTTAGAGTTAGTGAAGTGTACTTTATATACAAGTCACTGGAGTATACAAATGAAGCCTTTTGTAACTCTAGTATATATATCAAGTGTATTTTTAACACTAAAAATTTTTTATAGTGTGTAAGTGAAGCCTTCTGGTACTAAAGCATTAAATTCAAGCTTGGTATGGCCATTAAAAAGGTGTTTAAACTCCTCTTCTTCTGCATCTGCTTCTTCTTCTTCTTCTTCCTCTTGTTTCTCTTCTTCCTCCTCTTCTTTTTCCTCTTTTTTTCTTTCTCTTCTTTTTCCTCTTCTTTTCCCCTTTTTCCACTTCAACTTCTTTCTCCTCTTCTTCCTCCTTTTCTTCGTCCTCTTCTCCATTTTCTTTTTCTTCTTATTATTATTCTTATTTCTCTTATTCCTTTCTTCCTCCACTCACTCTTCCTCTTCTTTTAACGAACACAAAGTCGTCTATTTTGGGTTCCATTAATTATCCACGGTAAGAGTGCAAGAGAGAAAGGGCAGATTATTTCGCACGGGAAATCTGGTAAGCTAATGAAGTTTAGAGAGAGATTTCATACCGAGTCAATACGCTTAGAAAGGAGACACACTGAACGGGTGTTGTTTTACAGTAACAAGTCAAGTGGTATGGTTAGGTTAGGTTAGGTTAGGTTGGGGACTACTTGATCAAGAATTTGTATGCGCAATACCAAACTATTTAATTTCAAATACAAAAATTACTAAGTGACCCATAAAACAATATTTACACCTTCAGAACTCTTGTACTACTCTGTAAATTAACTTGCTGAAAAGATATAATTTTCCGATATCATTTTTCAGCCAATATTCTGTTTACTTGAGTTGTTTGACTGTGTAACATATTATTTTCTGTAACTCGGAGGCATAATGTATTCACTGGTGAGTGTTGGGCGTTCTTGCTGACTCTGCATTTTCATCCAAACTGTTGATTAAAATTGTGCACCTGTCCAGTCAGTTATGAAATAAAAAGTATATTTTGACAACCAATATTTAACAATTGACAGTGCGAGAACATCCACCCAATAAACAAACAGAGCGGGAACATCCAACCAATAAGCAAACAGAGCGGGAACATCCAACCAATAAGCAAACAGCTCGGGGAACATCCAACCAATAAGCAAACAGCGCGGGAACATCCAACCAATAAGCAAACAGCGCGGGAACATACAATCAATACACACATTACCAACACACAGATACACACACACGCACGCACAAACATTACCCACCCCCTCAAAAAATCAGTTCATCACTACCTCACAAGAAACGTTTTACCGGGGTGCTGAAAATACGTCGACGGCGCCAGAAATATAATTCAAAGAGTAAAATTGGTGTGAAGATAAGTAGTCGTGTTTGCTAAGGTTGGCATTAAGCTCATCACTCATCAGCCACTAACGAGTCTCAACTACCACAACGGGTGTAAGTCGTTCAGTCTGCCTCTCATTACCCTTTGATTAAATGGTTGAGATTATACCCTGGGAGTGGCCCCCTGGGTGTTATATGCAAATTATACCCTCTGAGTGCTATATGCAAACTAAGCAACGCGACATCATTCTCTTGAGGGCATCAGGGCGTGAGGGTGTGGGTGGTAGGGGACTGGGGGGTGGAGTAGAAGGGAAGAAGATGGTTGGAAAAAGAGGAGTGAGAGTGAGGGACAAAGAACGTAGGGAAGGGTAGATATTTTGGAGTGGGAAATATACAGCAGAGAGTGGAGTAAGTGAGTTAGGTCTTAGGGAGTAAGAGTAGAGCAGAAACAAGGAAGGAAGGAGTATCATATTCCAAGCAAAAAATAAGTGTATTATTTGTTAGTGATTATCTCTTTTAGAATGTTACTAGTAAACTCTGGAGATATTGTATTTTTGTATTTTTTTTTTAGTTTGAGTTATTTAAAGTTTGTAACGCTCCAGTGACTTGTGAGGCAAGTGTGGGTTTTAAAGCTTGAAGTTATGATATGTCAGACCACAATTATATACTGACTGAAATTTATAGTGTTTGAGGGTGACTGGTTAAATGGCCTCAGTTCTAATAGGCCTCAGTCTTTGTGGTTAGGATAGGTTTAGGTTTGTTTAGGTTAGGCCTATAAGAACTTGGGCTTAAATGACATACAACCAACTTTTCTATCTGAGGACAATAATGTAATGCAATAAGTAATGTATAAATAAATAAGACACATACATGGCTACCACCCATCATAGTGTCAGAGTCAACAACAAATATAAATAGTATCCAAGTGAATCATTTTTCTTGACTGTCTAAATGTACCTTGAGGTTATATTCTTCTACCTCCCTCCCCTATTATCTGTACTGACTTTAAATAACGAAAACAAGAGAGAGAAGGTCGATTTAATTCAAGTCATGCATCACATCTCAAGACACATCCTTCAGTATCCTAAAGGAGAGATGGGCAAAGAACACAATAGGAATTCCCCCTCTGGGCCACTCCCCTTAGTGCTGAGAGAGGCAGAGGGATAGGTGGTGATATAAACAGACAAACACATACATGATACACGGTCCAAATGATCATAATAAAAGTTCAAACACAAATCTCCTCAGTGAACACAAAATGGACAGACAGACACAAAGATCCATCTCACCCAGAAGTCGTGTCAGTCCAGTACTCATTATACTCGTCACTCATGATAAACTTTTGTGGTGAGTGACCCCCAGAGTTCCTCACAACAGCCACTTATCATCAACAGACTTCATCTTTGGGTTCATTATGATCATCATTTCCACACCATCATGCTCGGCCGGACGGAAGAGTGATGAGTGGAAGCCAGCGAGGTCTGGTCCTATCTGGCCTGTGAGTTACTGGCCAGATGGACTGATACGCCACACAAGCCCGAGGCGACACAACTTTCAGCCAACTAACATCACTGGTCCAATTACCTGCATAAATTATCCCGTAGCGATCTGCAGTTTAACCTGGTTGATAACACGTCTCCCCGCTCACGATTTAAGACCTATATTATATAAAATATCTCAATAATTTATAAAGTAATATTACTCGTAGGATACTATACAAAGCATCCCTTACAAAAGCATATACTGTTATACTGTACTGTACCTTGTAAACAGTTGGCAGGTCTGTGGAATCTTGGAAATGGATTAATAATTACTTTATCTGAGGATCAATCTTTATAATATATATATACATACCGGTATATATGTAATAGGTAAATTCCACTTTTATTTAGTTGTTTTCGTATTATTTAAGCCACTTATTTGATGATATAAGAAAATATTATAAAAAAAACATCGAAAACCCTTCAACTCACTTAGTAATATATAATGAACTTGAGATCATAATACAAATTACGTATGTGTTGGTCAACCTCTGAGAGCAATCGTCCGGAGGTCATCATCTACTGTAGTCTCCTGATTCAGGTTGACCAACACTCAACAAACATTACCATAGGTGTTTAAATATGTATAATAAATATATACTGCTGTAACAATATATGTATTTAGGCTGAGGGTTTAGTTGGTTATTTATTACTTCCATTTATTTCTATAGTATTTGCTTTCATCTCTGTATTAATGATTTCTTATTTTCTATTTTCGAAGTAAGTATGTACTAATTATTTAAGCTGTTTAGTGTGGAGGAGTTTGGCCGTCATCCCTCAGATATGGTGATTGTACTTAATAGATTGGTTCATTGTTCATTGTATATTTATGAGTAGTAGTTAGTATTCGTTTGACGGTAATCGTTTGCGCTGCTTCCTGAGCTTGATTGAGTGGCTCTGATGGTGGAATAAATTCGTTATTTTTTTTTAAGAATTACTTGTCCGTTATAGTGACTTATTATTTAATATGAAAATTTACATTATTTTGTTTACACGTTATTTTAGCTCATAAGAATGTAATGTTATATTCTCTTTGTATAGTTCTTCAGATTGAGTAATTATAGCTGTTAATAATAAAGATGATGTAATTGCAGAATATTTTAAAATCAATGAAGCTTGTGATTTATGATTGATTTAAACTGTAGGTCAGAAAATGATTCCAAAGATGAAACCTGCAGGACTGTTGTGTATGTGTCGACGCCTGGTGCCACGCTGACTTCTCTATTTAGCCCTCGTGTTACCACCCAGTCCTACCCCAGCAGAATTCCCATCAAATATTTCATCAGACGTCAATCTTCATCTCAGATCTGAATACTCATGTTTTGATAATTGCCTTTAGTGCTTCCTCCGCTTCAAAATTCCTTCACCATGAATAAATATCATGAATAATACGATTAAAATAAAGACTTTCATTGTTGCTTGTAATAAGACTTGAGCTTCCCCCTTTGCACTCCCATTCCAAATATACAGAGAAACAACTGGAACGCTAACAATTTTGACTCTACCACTAAGTCACTTGGTAAGACTATAAATGTAACAAGTAAATGTCTATAAAATTCCTTGGTGGTTGTTTAGCTGATAATATATTAGTATATTTATGAGACATGATCAGTGTGTCAGTTGAGCAGCTCTCGGAACATCACGTTGTAGCCACACGAGGGAAAATTTGACTCACCTGCAAATATTATAATCAAGGAACGTGTTGACGGTATCTGTGTGATCTTAATCCTGCTTCCTCAGACCTTTCTCAAGACTACAATCTTTATAGATAGATCATAAAAATGTTAAACAGCTAGACAGGTAAATTTATTAATACATTGATATTACCTGTGCACCAAAATGTATAAAAGTAACTCTGGAAATTTGTTGATATACTGTTGAATTTCTTACTGATGTTAATAATGTATCGTAAATAATAAGATCAACTCAAAGGTAATTCATTCATACATTTTGTGGAGATTAACTTATATTTACCGAACAAAGAAATACATGAAATCATCTCATACATTCCTGTTGTATTATTAAGAACTACACCCACCTGTAATATCTCATCTTGGTTAAGACCCGCAGCAACACACAGATAAGAATACTGTATAATTACCACAATCTCCTTTGGTCTAATCACTGATAATTACACAGTAATTTTTTTTCCTGATTGATAGACTAATCACCATTAATTAACAAATATTACCTTAATTATAGTACATAGACTAACAACTTTAAGTGACGTGGCCTAATTTTCTTTTCATGTGGTTTTAGAAAGAAATTAAAAATGAAAGGAATAATATTGTAAGATGATGCAAGTAATTTATAAGAGTAAACATTTTTATAACTATTTACATATCAAACACTAATCCGAAGCTTCAACACAATGTCTCACCTCCACAGGATAAAAGAAAGAAAGAGGAGTTTATACTGAAAGATAATCCTTCAGAAATTAACCTAACCACTCAGTACAACGAGAAGTACACACTGAGACACAAAAGCTGCATTGAGAAACTCGTTATCATCTATTTATCCGTCTCGTTTCTTTGTTCCTTCTTCGAAATACGAGTGTACAGGGAATGGAAGGAGGGAGGGATAATAGTAAAGAAGAAACATGCAATACAATAATACATAAAGAGAGGAAGGAGAGAACACAAAAAAATACTAATCCTTCAAACATATTTGCTTACATCGTCATCTGCCACACACACACACACACACTATACAAAGAGTGTCAGTCCTTCACCTCCATACTGATTCACAACGCTTCCTATTAACTCACTGTGCATACTAAGTAGAGTCGTCGGGATGGATGAGAAAATATTATTAATTCTTCTCAAATAAACTACCGGGTCCATACGGCTAAACACATTAATTAGTCTCCCCATGTGTATATTCGAAGTTCTTATCGTCCTTCACAGAGAAACAGATGAAGTGTGTAAAATGTCGTTATTTGGAATGTCGCTATTTTTTTTATTTATGGGGATAAATACTGATACCTAAATCTACCAATCATTGTACCATCTTCATGTCTGAGGGTTGGCAATCACGGCCCCCCTCTCCTACTACAAACATTCTTAGAGTCTAGATTCTAGATTTTGTCTCTCTGGTGTGCTGGGGTGATATGACGTAAGAGGGAAGGAAGTTCCATAGACGAGAAGTGTCATGAATGAATAAGGTAACTGGTGATCAAGAGATGGTATGATAAATTATAATAGGAACGTGAAAAGAGAGAGAATGAGAAAGAGAGAGAAAGGAAGGAGTAATAGACGTTGGGGTAAATAATGGAGGGAATGATTTTACAATAAATTTTCTGATGTACTACTCTACCATCTGAGAAAACGATCCCAGGTAAAGATGGTCTCGGTTAATGCAAATAGTAAGAAACTGTGTGAAAGTAAAGCATAATGTAGTCGAGCCAGAGAAAGGAAATCTATTGTTTTCGTCTTCTTTATAGTATGGCCAGGGATATTGACATTGGTGACTGGTATAATATTCATATCACTGGACGGTAGATGTTTATGCTATTTTTTCTTAACACACGTCTGAGCCAAGCTTTTGTGGCAGGTGTTCACAACAGGTGATTGTAGTAAGTGGAAGTGAGAGAAGTTCCTTACAAGTGGTCATGGCTGTCTATGACTCAGGTTCAGGAGACTCCCCTCAAGGAGACTCATGACTCACCGTGGTGAACGTGCCAGTGACCTACTTGGCGCCGTGAGTAAACACCTCATTATAGCAACAGCGGTCCCTTGGTTCGACCCCAGGTCACGGCGCACGTGCACTGTGTGTGTGTTTGTGTGTGTGTCCCGCTTGCCCATATGGTAATTATTATCTCTTTAAGGTATTATAGATTTTACTGAATCACTTCTGAAAATGTTTCCATAAGTTAAAATATCAAAACACGTTAATTTATAAATGACACGCACACACTGTTTCTATAATCCGAACTCAGTAATGAAGAAGTCAGTAATACTATTTAAATCTGAGTTAAGTTCGGCTGAGTCATGATGACTCAGCATTGCATGCTATTAATAAGAAAAGTAAATCAACCAGACTTCCAATAACTGTTAAGCATTATTAATCTTTTTCTGAATTAGGTTTAGAAAGTAAAGGTATCACTAATATCACCTGCTTATATGGCGCCGTATAGATGGTATCAGAGACCTTATTTCCCCTGAATTCTATACATGTCCAAGATGTTTCATTTGTTTTTATTAATTTAATATGATTTCTTATCATTTTTGTGAGACGTTTTATGTATATAACCACCAAGGCCGCTGTTTGTTCCATACTAACGACTGGCGCACAATATAACAGCAGAACAAGAGCCAACATATGTCTCCTCACGGATCAATATAAATGCAAATCATCATCGACAAAGTCCCGCCTTCCTCGTACCCCAGATGAACTTGTTTATATTCTAATGTTTATAATAACAGTTACGTATCACTGAACAAACACTTGTTACCCACAAACCTAAAACCATAACTTAAGCGTTTCTTCGTTTTTGTCAAAGTCGCTGCTGCTGATACGTATTATATTTCACTATTATATGAGTCGTAAAATAAAACCCGGAGCTTAAGGTTAGCGTTGAGGCGCTCTATCAAACACCCGGGCTTTTGTAGCTCCAGATATGTCGAGCGAGTGAGACCAGAGTAATCAGGTAGATGGTTACTTCAACATGCAAATCTGCCTTCAACATGCAACGCCAGGCACTCTATACCATCTATACTACACACAATCAACATTACCATTACAAACAACCTTTAAATATCGTCCTGACTGAGAGGAAGAAATAATTTATCGGTTGTACGGAGCTGCAGTAATGATCCTCTCAGTCCTCCTGCCGGAACTTAGGTCTTTGATCCAGCACCAAGGGAGGCAGCAGGGGGTCTTGGCCAGTCTCGGTAATTAAGGAACATCCTATTTCAACACAGGTGAAGGTAGGGGGTGGGGAGGCAGGTGCTGGACAGGTAGATATAAAGGTGATGGTGGTGACGGTGAGAGTTTGTGAGCAGCCTGTGAGTCATCCTGTGGCTCGTAAGATACATGATAGACAGAGATAGATAAATTAACTGACACAGAGATAAACATAGATCTATTAAGAAAGAAGATAGATAGGATAGATAAAACAATCATTAAAGAGAAGGGATAATAGATAGTATGGCATATGAACAGATACATAAATGGTAAGAGAAGGGGAACAGCGATAGAGAGACACATATGAACAGATACATAAATGGTAAGAGAAGGGGAACAGCGATAGAGAGACACATATGAACAGATACATAAATGGTAAGAGAAGGGGAACAGCGATAGAGAGACACATATGAACAGATACATAATTGGTAAGAGAAGGGGAACAGCGATAGAGAGACACATATGAACAGATACATAAATGGTAAGAGAAGGGGAACAGCGATAGAGAGACACATATGAACAGATACATAAATGGTAAGAGAAGGGGAACAGCGATAGAGAGACACATATGAACAGATACATAAATGGTAAGAGAAGGGGAACAGCGATAGAGAGACACATATGAACAGATACATAAATGGTAAGAGAAGGGGAACAGCGATAGAGAGACATTTACAGCGAGAAATGTGACCACCTGACCCCAGCGACCATCCTATTGCATCGATCACCTTATTGCAATGATCACCTTACTACAACAACCAACTCGCTCTGACGACTCTGTAGCGACCATCTCACTATAGCAACCACCTTACTTCAGTGACCAACTTACCCTAACATTCACGTTACTAAAACAGCAACCTTCCAGTGACCATCTAATTTATTTTTATCCAAAGAATTGTATCACCTCAATATTAACTATAAAATCGCAGATATAAAATTGTCATCTATATATCTAAAACTCGCGTAGGTCCATTTTATAAAAACTTGGAACACAGAGCTAGAAATAACTACAGTCGCCTTCAGTATCTATAAGACACTTCCAATAAAGGCGATACTGTTGATCTTTTTCACAAACCGGAAGTAATACCGACCAATGATACACTAAACCTTGACTCCTGGAGAAGATAAAATATTAATTACTCCTTTCTTATATTGTTTAAGATTTCGTAAATAATTTCAAATAACGTTTCCATTTTGTTTAGATAAATATATAAATATATAGCTATCTATCCAGCATTTCCCTACTCTTATCTATCTATCTATCTATCTATCTATCTGTCTGGTGTACGGTATTCTTAGCACACAACATCAACATCATAACATTACACATGAGTAGAACTACACACCTGGTGTACTTCAAGTATTGATTCACTACACCACATGCATAATAATACATTTAATGTATTGTCAACAGTCTACAACTTGTGTGTATAGAATTGTAAATCTGGTATATTGTATGCATGATGTAATTCTAAAAGGCTTCACCTCAAGTGTATGTCTATACATTTGGTGTACTGTAAGACTTGGGCAACACCTGAGAGTAGCTTTCATCGCGGGAACTGCAAAACACTCAAGGCCGAAATGCCGCCACATGCCCGGCCAAAGCTGTTATCACACACCCTTTATATCTGCCTGTAAAGTGCCTCAGCAGCCTCACCACCACTTGTGATAACTTCCCCTGGTGTTAAATTATTTCTTTAGCTTAATATAAGTTAACATTTTTCTCTCAGAGAAAGTTAAAAGACAAAATGTGTAAAATAATGGTTTGGTCGAGGTGAGGGAGCGACAGGGTGGGATGGGTCAGTGAGCTGCCAACATTGGAGGAGAGACCACGGTGCTGCTCCGCTCTCTATCTCTCTCTCACTCTCTGGCTCCTCGGCCACAGTCACTCACACGCCCCTCAGGTGAGATCCTCTCCTCGGCAGGACCTGTTTCCTGCATGTCTGTTCTTCCCTGGGATTATTTGTTACCGAGAAACAATAGAATGTTGTTCTACATTTGGTTAGATGAACAGAGAGTTTAAGTAAAATTAAATATTTGGAGTGTTTTTTTTTTTGTTTTTTGTGAGTGTAAATTGCCAAAATACCTCAACACAAGCAACAGTAATGTGTACAGATGGTGAAACTTTTCTTCGATTTCAGATGGTGTGATGTAAGCGAGTGTTATGCCCTACAAGATCATAACGCCACAAGATGAACGTTTTGTGAAGTAGAACTCATGAGTGTATGAATATACAGTAATCCTTACAAACACTCTAATAAGAGGACCACAGTGGACGTGTCACAAGTTCAAAGAAAATGATCACATACTTAACAAGACTTAAAATGGAAAATCCACTGAGTGTAGAAGTTGGTCTGAGGAATGTGAAGGACCTGGTGGACAATAATAATAATAATAATAATAATAATCATAATAATAATAATAATAATCATAATAATAATAATAATAATAATAATAGTGAAGGAAACACAGACATTGTCAACAAGCGTCAGCTCATCACCAACAAGACGGCGGGATCATCGGGAGGGAAGTACCAGCTGCGGCCTCGGTCACTGCAGGCGAGGCGTCGCTCTGACAGTGAGTGGAGTCTCCAGGACACGCTGAGACACAAGCCACGGCCGCCGCCGCTCTCCAGGTACCGCAGGAAAACTGCTAATGCCCGGGAGAGGTACCGCATGCGGCAGATCAATACAGCCTTCGAGAACTTGCGTGGTGCGTTGCCTTCCTGGGTGTGTAGTCGACGAGCAGCCTCCGACATGACCAAGATCACCACACTAAAACTCGCCTCCGCCTACATCAGGTCCCTTCAAGACATCCTGGACGGTAACGCCCACCAGGACACCTGCTCCTGGGTCCTCTCCAGCATCCTAGGTGAGGCCCCTAGCCCACAGGAACCCCAACCTGAGCAGTACCCCATAAGCCCAAACAAGACCCAACAACCTCCTGTCTACGTAACTCAAGAATCCGACTTCGTGTCTCTGCTGTGTAACTCCTCCGACTCAGGAGTGTTCCAGAACAACCTGGAGACGTTCTCGTACCTATCACCGATGTCTGAGACAGAGGCCGTGGCCCTCCTGCTGGGGACTGACCCTCCCCGCACCTGGAGCGACAGTCAACACACGCAACTAGTGACGTAATGGAGTGCCCGTACTCAGCTTTGGAAACAAATGTGTTGCATAATAAAAAACGTTTGAAGAAGGAACCATTTGTGACCTAAGAGTGTTCTATATGGACAACAGTTTCCTCTTCATACAGTATATAAAAAAGTACGTGCCAGTATTTGAAATGTTATATAATTCATTGAGCAACGTCACTTAAATATTTTATTTCTTCTACTTCTTCATAATATACACTCAGGCGTATGTACTCAGCCATTAGTTAGTGACAGTGCTGTCGTAGATTATATTAGTGGGAACTTTCCAAAAGTCATCAAACTCAGTATATCTCATGCCAATATGTCTACTATAACTAGCACTCACTCGTTGTGGTTTGGTGAAGGTCAAAGTTGTGTAGATGAGAGTGTGATCTCTTTATCGTGTTAACAACCTCAACTGGCGCTGAAAGTTAAAGATCCAAGTTCATCAAGTTTACGACTGTTGATAAGATACAGTTTTTCCTTCAGTTACCAGACAACGAAGTCTTTAATGGCCTCATAGTACCTCTTATCAGCCCGTCACTCTGGCTCGTAACATTCAACGTTGCTTAAAATATCTGGAATAATCTGCGTCTAACAGTATCAACAAAATCCGTTTTATCTAAGTAATCTTTAACGGTGTCGTCCAATTAGACTGTTAGTTCGATGGTGTGTGGCCTTAGCGGTTTATCAAAATACAGGACAACCAAACACAGAAGTCATAGATGTAAAATTAACCAACAGCAACAGTACACATCAAAAGACAACATCTTGATCAATCAATAAGCAGCCGTGACCGAGATGAAACAATCCTCACACAAGACTATCAAGAAACGCGCTAAAATCCTTATATGTTTGTATCAGTAAATAAACTAACTTCAGAATCAAGATATAATACTGTATAAATAAACGCCAATGTCATGTATCCCCTGAACCACTGTGTACCAGGTCAGGGTTCATGGGATAGGTCATGTTCCTCTCTTACCCTGGATAGTGTAAACCCAGCCAGCACGAGACCTGAGCCGTGTGACCTTATAGAATGAGATAATGTTAAAACAGTATTTACTCTCAACAGTGATGGGAAACCAATATGTATGATGAGAATTCAATGTCTACTAGAAAATTTATATGTATACTATAAATTGTATATACAGGGTATATACTAGAAATTTTGTGTATACTAGAAAATTTATATCTATACTAAAAATGTAATATATATGACAGGACATCAATATTTATGATAAGAAGTTAATATGTATGGTAGGAATTTAATATGTATGTCAGGAAATTAATACGAATGATAGGAACTTAATGCGTGTGATAGGAACTTAATGCGTGTGATAGGAACTTAATACGTGTGATAGGAACTTAATACGCGTGATAGGAACTTAATGAGCAGTGTGTCAGTGACGTGAGTTACCTGACAACTTACAGGTGTGTTTGGTGATAATGACTAACTGTATACACTGTGTTAACCACATTTAGTTTATAATGTGGTACAGGTCCACACAGCCTCCAGGATACAGTGACTGTCGTGTTGTGTCTTGTGGACCCTTGTGGTGGCCACTATGGCACCATTGTAACTTAGTGTTGTGTATTATAGTAATTCTAGTCAATAGGTTTGTGCCATAGTTAGAACACTGTATAATATATATGATGGGTTTAGTAGTCTGTATTAGTAATAACAGGGAAAAATTAATATATGTTCGTGTATGTACAGTAAGTATGTATGTATGTATGTATGTAAACTCAGTGTTGTAGATAAATTCATATACTAGCAGTGCCTTTCTTGTACTCAAAGTCTATAAACAATGCAGAAGGTTGGTGTCAGCAGGGAGCCAAACAGCAGTCAGTAGGATACAGCACTGAAGAGACTCCTATACCAGTACTTCCTCTTCCTCCCTTACAACCAGCACCTACCTCCTCATCCTTTACCACTAACATCTCCAACTCTCTCGCTTTCTCTCTCTCCTCCCTTATCATCATCTACTTCCTCCTCATTTTCTTCCACCAGTATCTCCTACCTCTCTTTCTTCACCTCCCCATCCCTCTCTTTCTCTCTCTCTCTGTCACCATCTATCTCTCTTTCTCTGTCATTCCCTTCACCCATTAATTAATAAACCCCCTAATTACTTCCTCATTCCTGATTTACTCTTGCTCAACATTCCTAAGTTATCATTATAGTGTCTTGACAGAGCAGCATCACGTCCTAAGGTTTACTGTTCCTGTTACCCACAATGTACACTATATGCTACTCGTTGGTCTCCGCCATATATTATCTTTTGTCTTCTCCTCAGGCTAATATGCGTCTATGTCTGTATAATACTCTTCATCATGTGTTGTATCTACTCTCCTATTGTTCTTCTCCCTTGTGTTGCCTCCCTCAGTTAGTATACAATCGTCCTGGAGTGTGTTTTCATTTTTCAGCTGTAGACCTTCCCCCTTACGGCCCCTATCTCTCTCTCTCTCTCCCTCCCTTTCATCTCTTCCCTTCCAGTTGTGTGATGGAAAAGTTCTTCCCCTCCCCCTCCATTACTCCGACCTCATGCCCTCCCTCTCTCCCTCCCTCCGATCCATCCCTTCTTTCTCTAACGCCGCCCACTGCCCGACTTCATGCCACCCACCGCCCAGCCACCCACCATGAAAGACTATATTCCTTTCTCTCTCTCTTCTCGAATTCCACCTGGCTATCTCTTTAGTCTTTATTTACTTTTCATTCCGTTTTTTCAGTTCTTAATTCTCAGCTTATATTCAGTCTTCATATCTCTTTCCACTACTTGTCTATTTACTTGTCTCTTCCCCATTCAGTCCTCTCTTTTGTTCAATTAGGTTCTGATCCACTCACTCCTCCATCTCTATCTACTTATCATTTGTTATATATTTCATTTCCTCTTGTCCAGTAGATGACTCTCCTCTGACCTCCACCTCCCCCCACCCCCTGATGTGTCTCTCTACCACACCTCCACCACTTGGCTGTTATCTACCACCTCTATGACTTACCTGGCTTTCACCTGTACAATATGTCACCACCTGGGCAAGTTTCTTTTTGTCTATTGTTTGTTATGAATAAAGGTATTTTATCATGATGAAGTATATATAACCCTTAATTAATTATGTGTAATGATAAACAAAAGCTCTAAGATATATTAATTACTAACAAGATTTACGTGTGTGTGTGTGTGTGTGTGTGTGTGTGTGTCGGGTCTGTACTAGCAGGAGACAAAATTTTTAATTTGTTTACTTAATAATGTTTTTTTTATTTATGCATAATTACTATAATTTGCATATAGTATTAATCTGCAGATTTTCACAATCTTCAAATATTCATATTATTTGCTAAAATCGTATTAAGTATATTTGTATAACTTATCACTATGAGGAGTTACTTAAATTTATTCTGTTATAACCTTCCATATGATTATTTATAACAACGTCTAAGAAAGCTATTTTGTATATTTGTATCAAAATACACGAACGGAAATACGTATACCAGTTATTCATGAATAACAAGAAACAATCAAGGAAATCCAACACAGCATAAGGAAAACTTCATCATACAATCTGACGTGAATTACCTACCATTTCTAACTTATGAATGACGGTCATGAAATTCCTGCCACAATAAACGTGACCACAATAGCCCATAAAGCTACAATACCTGGCCAACTGACGACTTGAAGTGGTGCTCAGGTGTTTCATATTGCTGACCTCTGTGACCTAACATCTTTGTGTGTCCTGACCTAACATACTGAGCCTGTTCCTGAACCCGTGACCCTGATGTATGTTGGAGTCCACATGTTCCCCCTACCTCACCCTCCAGTGGCAGGTTATGTGGGCCCCTGTACTGCCAAACTCTAGCCTAACTTTACCATTAGAATCGGAGCCCATTAAGACCAGGCTATCAATTCCAGCGTTTTGCATACATGACAAAGAGGCCTGTTAAGTTGGAATCTCTCAAAACAGGGGTTCATTAGGGTTGGGTCCCAAATCTCGAACACATTTTCAGTTTTTGGTACATCATTGTTGAGAGAAATAAGAAAAGGAACTAAGCAGGAAAATGTCAGGCCATCAACAAGACATATAGTCGTCTATTTACTGGTAAGATTACCGTGCTTTAAGCCAATCCTAAGGCTTCTTTTAACGCTTTGTGTCACACATATTAGCCATTCATGTATCTTGTCTCAACGCCAACCAATCATCTGCTTGCTCTTTAACAACCTGGGAGGCAAACACTACACAGGTCATTTGTATTCACTTTTCGCCTTAAAGAACAAACAGTGACGAGCATCTGTTTGTTGGTGTGAGCTGGGAGGCCGACGACAGGTGATTATTATCCTGCCTTTATGTCTACAGGTGAAGCTATTACCTGTGTTGCTGGTGACTTTAACTAGTGATTTGTTCATGTGAGAGAAGGTCATTATGTCTCCCCCTCCCTCTCAGATATCTCTCTCTCTCTCTCTCTCTCTCTCTCTCTCTCTCTCTCTCTCTCTCTCTCTCTCTCTCTCTCTCGTGGCAACAATGTGCTTTTCACTGTAGTAACTCTGTCTATCTCTTACTAAAAAATACTTTGCCTCTTATTACCACCAATATGTTTCTCACAACTACCACAAAATATGCGACAAAATATGAATTAAGATGCTACATAAGAGTTTTCTTTAACAGCTACCTGGTAATCATCATAAAACCCATTAACAAAGTTTACCTGGCAACGTGCTGAAGGATGCAGTGAACATACTCAAGTCAGACACTAAGGATCCAGCTGACTGCACACAACAACATATTAACAAGTGTGTGAGCTGATGTAACCTTCAATCTTTCCTTCCATCTAAACATTTCAATAATCAATCACCACATTATGAATTGATTTGTGTATGTAAATGAGATGAGTTTGTGATTTACATAGATAAGATTGAAATAAAACTCACAAACTTAAGATTTACTCTCGCTGACCACCTACACTACAAAAATACCGTAAAACATTGCCAGCACAGGCACTCAACAGCGCCTGTGGTAGACACTAAAAAGACTCGGTGAACGGTGCCTCCTGACCCCGGTACTTTAATGCTCAAGCAACTACTTCAATGAATATGTGAACTGATAAAATAAATAAAATACAAAATGCTAAAGAAGTAACAAATATGAACGCAAGATCATTCAAAATCAAGACAACAACAATCAAGCGTAAACAACCTAACCAAAACAAAATCAAGTGTAAACAACCTACCCAAACAAACTCTATGGTCGTTATATTAGATTAAGTTAAATTAGGTTAAGATCGTTTACTTAATAATAATGTCTTAATCGTCTTGTTCGAGGTAGTTGACTGACACTGGCCCGGGGTACGGTAGCAGGGACCCTGGGCCGCCTGCCAGAGGAGTGCGCGTCCTCTACCGCCAAGCCTCACACGTGTACACTGACCCAAGACTCTTACTTACTTCCTCTAGTTGTAACATTTATATCTTAAGCAGGTAAGAAAAATTTCCTTTGAGATATTCTTATGGTTCGTATTTCATTCCTTGAGATTTGAATTGTAAAAAAAATAAATAAAATAAATAAATAAACGGTGTAAAATGTTCAAGAGATTTCATAAAGCGTTAGAACAATTAATAAGAAAGAGATTATACAAATTTAAGAATGCTAAAATAAGTTACAGATCTGACCTAAGAAAACTTAACTTAATCTGACCTACACTGGGCGCTAGTCATCATCACTGAGAGAACCTGTTTATTGATACATATGAAAATATAAGTATCTGATAGGTGTGCAAAAAGTGAGTTTGATATGGTGTTTGGAGAGGCGTGAAGCACAGGAAGGATGTATGAGAATATATGAATAATAATAACACTTCATTCTCGATGCTGTAAGACCTATTATGCTACGGTATAATTGAATTAATGTACATGTAAGAACTCTGAATAGATAAGTGCTATTTTTCACGCTTTCTAAATATGTCAATGCATAGAACTCACTCACATAAGCTCACGCACACAAGCATTCATATTTTACGAGAGAATATTTATATACCAATCTCTAAATACTCTTACATATATTCCACAATTACAATACCGACAACTTACAGTAGATGTGAGACCGACCACAGCTACCTTGCCTCACAGGAATGCGGCACACAACATAGTAAACAACAACGATATTATCATCTATAACCACTACACCGTGTATACTCTGCTGTAGGAACAGAATCGTCTTCACCTCAGACATAAATAAAGACCAGACTAGCGAGCAAGACCTGACGTGGAGGAACAACACAAAGGAAGAGAGAGAGAGAGAGAGAGAGAGAGAGAGAGAGAGAGAGAGAGAGAGAGAGAGAGAGAGAGAGAGAGAGAGAGAGAGAGAGAGAGAGAGAGATAGAGAGATGTGCGTGTGTGTGTGTGTACTTTATTGTCTCTGTGAACGTTTGTCTCCTATTGGTTGTTGACTCACATTTTTTGACCATTCACTGTGTCGTTCGTTCGTTTCCACCTCCCGTATATTGCCCGGCTGAGGACAATATATGTTGGGCTGAGATATATGATATATAATATATACCGATTATGCTTTAAAACATGACTTACGTTTTTTGGTTAGATAGGAATTCAACTTTTGGCTAATATTGCTAAAACATAATGATCAAATTTGCATAGTTTCCTTTCAGTAGTTGTTTACATACAATGGACGGTACACAACACTTGTATATTTACGTGTACTGAAAAAAATAAAAATTTTCTGTTTATTTTTTTTTAAGTCAGCTGATCCTGGTCTGTGATTCTTGGTGCCAACCGAAGTGGTGAGCGGATGGCACCAGTCCTCACTTACCAGGATCACCAACACAACAGTCCCACACGGGTGATCAGCCCGGGTGAGTCTTGACCTAAGCCCCACAGAGCCCGACGGTGCCAACAGTCCGTCAGGCCACCACGAGGTGGTATACCAAATAGTTTTAGGAAGTTGTATTTATGTTTCCTGAACCTTTATACTGATTATTTACCTGTTATTGTATTATTATGGTGTATAGTTAAGATTAAAGGTGATATATAGTGTAGTGTGAGTGAGGATAAGACGCGCTATACCAAGAGTATTGACAGTATAACTTAATTTTCCCGATAATATTAGTTATTAATGTCAACTGTGGCAGCTCTTGTGTATAACTCAACAGAAAATGTTAATAACAACAACACCTAGTACGTAATTTTCACCTCATTATCATCCATAAAACAACTAAAATAAAGTTATATATTGGTAACATAATGCAAAGTTTTCCAATATTTTCTGTTGTGATAACTGAGAACTATTTACATTTCGAACATTAGTTGTCAATATTGGTACGATAAATTAGCCTCCAAACACATTTTTAATACACCCTGTAACTCTCTTAATATAAACAACTGAAATGACGTCAGGGAGATGTTAAGGGGAGGTGGTGTGACGTAAGGAGACGAAGGGGAGGGAAGGGGAGGGGAGGGGAGGTCTCTGTGCTCGCTGGACAGAGGACGGGGGACAGTTGCACCCCACAACACTTGACCCACATAAAGCCTGGCACTATACTAACGTCTCTTACACTTTACCTGAGGATAAAAAAGTGAAAGGTTTCTTATACTGTGTAACCAACTGCTTCAGCCTTACATTGTCTACTGCAGGATAGGTGCTATTCACTCCATGTTAAAAGCGTCCATATCACTGTACATCAATAATCTATGTCAACGTTACCGGGAGCTTGTAATGAGTCAAATGATATCATTGTGGTCCCAGGCTACTGTGTGCACCTCACGTCTCGCCTAGTAACTTAGAGGCTTCGGATTCACGTTCAGATACTCTCGGGGTTCACACCTCACGGAAAGAATGGATTGACAACGTTGAGTGTACTAGTCGGAAATGTCCCCAACTGTACACCATTACACGGGAGAGGAGCAAGGCGAGTTCTTAATATAGGAGCGGAGGTATGAGGGAGCTATGGGAAGGGAAGGAGGGAAGATGGAATGGGAGGGAAGCTAGAATGGGAGAGATGAAGGTAAAGAAAAAGAAAAGATGGGATAGGATGGAGAAAACGAGAAGAGAAGCTGAAAGAGAAACATTAATATGAGAAGAATGAGAAGGAAGAAATGACAGAAAAAAGGAGAGAGGTAAGGAAAGAGAAAGGAAAGGATAGAAGGGATAAAACAGTAAGAGGAGGGAGGGAGGGAAAGAGGGATAAATACTCAGATGGACGTGTATATAAAGAGGAAAGAGCGATAGGGATGGATATTAAGTGAGTAAAAATAGATAAGGGAGAAAGTAAAACGGAAAAGAAAAAGAAAACAGAGGACACGTTGGGGTCTAATGGCCCTAACCTAACCTAACCTAACCATTGTGACCGATGCCCGTCAGGACTGGACTTAAATCATAATAATTATGTTCGGTTGGGGTCTGTTAAGCCTAGAGCCCTCTTGACTAATCACCGGTCGGAATCAGAGCTTTAGAAAGAAGGGAGAGAGTAGAGTGAATGAGTGAATGACTGGAAGAGGAGGAGAGACACTGAGCATTGGAAATAAGAATAAGAAGAATGGAGAAAGGAGGAGGTGATGGGAATGTGGAAAGGTCACAGAGAGAAAGTATGTGGCTGTTTGTCTGGGTGAGTGAGTACGGTTGTGGGTGTGGGTAGGTGGTTGTGGATGTGGGTAGGTTGTTGTGGGGTGTGTGGGTGCGGTTGTGGGGTGTGTGGGTGGGTGTGTGGGGCTTAGCTAGATGTAAACCTTGGCATGTGGTGGTAATGGTAGACGATGGATTGTATAAATGTGTTGACTGTGTGGGATTGCAGGTAGGTATATGACCCTTGTTTTACCTGTAGAGGAATGTGTGTGTGTGTCTGTCGTGACTACTAGTGTTCTCTCTTAACTCTCGTCTTTATCTTCTTCATTCACACAGTTTAATTCACTCATAGATTTTTTGCATTTAAATTCTTTCGCTAAAATTTAACCATCGATTAAGAGACGACTGAAAGACGAACTAAATGTACACCAAAACGACACCATCACCTCCCAAGCAGTCACGCCTGGCTGGGTGACTGATGAGTTAATTGACCGCATGGGTGACTCTTTTAATTGATTATTAAGACCATTAATTAACCTGACCAATTTTTACACTGAAGTACACCATTGAGTCCATCACACTAACACACAAAACGTTTTTTATTTTGTGTTTCTGATTCATGAAGTCAATTGTCTGACTCAAGCTCGGCATCACTCGTTAGGGGATTGTTGTTAAAGAAAATAACTGTCACGTTAACATCTTGATATCTTAAGAGGAAGATTTACATAATTACTCAAACAACCAATATCCAGCGCTGTGGGGACTATGACGTCATGCATGGGTTGGCATAAGGTCAAGGGTCAATACTGTGTGAACCAGTGAACATTGTTATGGAGATGTATTGTTATTAATGACTATCTGAGGTCAAACGTCTGGTATTTGGACGTCAATGGGGGTCAAGCTGAAGGCCTTCGTTAATCACCTAGTAGTCAGGACTTTCTTTTTCTTTCATTTCTCTTAAAGATAGAGAAAGCAGGACGCCTGGCTGCTGACTTACTTAATTACATCTGTGATAGTAATATTTGTTGTAATTAAACACCTTTACACACATATAGTTAATTTAGTATCATAATTATTTCTAGGTCAAAATATTTAATTAATGATAGTTGTACAATATACAATTACCATCAACAGCCGTAAATACATCAGTCATACACAGGTTGTGGTCACTAATAACAGTATTTGTACGTTGTCGTGTTATAATTACCTTGACCTTACTCGAGGAAACTGATTTATATTATCACTTTATCATCAGGTAGTTCGATACATTATCTCATCTCTGAACGTGTTATTGCTCCAGCGTGGTGATTAAAATTGTAACAGCTTTGAGACATCTTTATGAAGGCAGAAGTACATTGACTAAAGTTTATTGGTTTCATTTTACATGTCTGTGTTGGGTGAGGAAGAATTATATTAATACTTAAGTCAATAAATACCAAGGTTAAAGTTCTTCCTCTGCCGGAGATGTGTGATGTGATGAGTAATTTTCTAGAGATGATTCATACAATTAATAGTAACCATCACATGTTGATCTTCTTAATTACAACAGGTATCTGACAGAAAGATAAAAAAAAAAACCACACAGAATTAGAGATACGATCAGAGGAACCTTGATGCTTAATACTCCACACTCCCTAGGTAACTTTCACGACCTTGGTGAGGCGGTGGCGTGTAGAGGTAAAAGGTCAGAACAAATTACGTCCACATACCTTGAATGTTTCACCTGTCCATTGTATATAAGACTTACATTGCAAGTCCATTGGCTGTTGCTGGGCAGGCTTGGAAATGTGACAGACAGAGAGACAGACGGGATGATGATCAATAATACCCAGCACTATATATCACACGAAACGTCACAACATGATACTTCCACTACCATACACACGAACCTTGGCACACGATACATCCTCGCCTCCTCCATCTTGGTCTTTAACATAACTTGCTGAAACTGATCAGTGGTCAACTGTCGAAGAATTCAACTCCCCTAGAGACAGACGAGTGCGAGAGTTTAGAAGCCAAACACTGTGGCTGTTAAGACTAAGGACTAAATTCTTGGTGGATTGGCCTACTCACTAACAAATCGAAAACCTCATACCTACAGAGAGACGTAATTAATATGCAGATAAACTCGGTAATTATTAAACTGTTTCTCAATAACGTAGTACCAGTTTAATGATACATGTAATTACAATGGAACACCGTGTAGATTTAACAGCAAAAAAATAACATACTGCCCATAAAACAGTATCGTGGTAATAAAATAGATCTGTTAATCATTATATTTTCTCCCCCAAATCATGCAGGCGTGACTACGAAATAAAAACACACGGTCATAATGTATTTAATTACATCCATTTGCTTCTTAATGCCAGTCTAAACCACAACACCTGTGAACTCATAAAAATATTCACCAGTAAATCCCAGTTCGGTGTTATGATTGTTTTTCTCGGATAGACTATAACAAATGTAAAACAGAAGGTTGTAGGTGGAATATATATCTGAGGTTTTATTGTAATATTTATAAACGATGCTTTGTAACTTTATGCTATACTTTCTCTTAATGGGTTATAAGACCGTGTTGGTTCATAACGATAATTAAAAAAGACAGATGAAGTAGCTGCCTCCTGGTCATCACACTGGGGTCTTGCCGCCATAATAAACAACATCTCCTCCTTGATTAAAGTCACTAAGTCGTGAGGTCGTCGCTCGTACTTGAGCTCCGTGTCGTCCAGAAATTGGTTGTCGCTCTCCACTTTACGAGGTCGTTCCGGTTTACTACTGCAGGAGTTGGTCTGCCCCGTGTGTGGCCGCGGCTCATTGTAAAGTGTCGGCGGCGGCTGATTCTGTCATTAGTGCTATGTTGCGTGGTCCTGCCTCCTGATACTTGACTGTTGGCTGTACCTGATACTTGAATGTTAGTTATACCTGATACTTGACTGTTGCCTGTGCCTGACACTTGAGCGTTGGCTATACCTGATACTTGAATGTTAGCCACCCACCAGTACACACACACCTCCCACGCCACCCACCAGTACACACACCTCCCACGTCACCCACCAGTACACACACCACCCACACACACCACCACACGCCACCCACCACACACACACACCTCACGTCACACACCTCCCACGTCAACCAGTACACACACCTCCCACGCCACCCACCACACCCACCACCGTACCACACACACCCACCCGCACACCAGTGCACACACACCTCACGTACCCACCAGTACACACCTCCCACGTCCCAGCCAGTCACCACCCACCACACACACACCTCCACGTCACCCACCACACACACCTCACACACCACACACAGTACACACCTCCCATCACCCACCAGTACACACACCTCCCACGCCACCCACCAGCACACACACCTCACACACGTCACCCACCAGCACACACACCCACGTCACCCACCACACACACCTCCCACGCAACCCACCAGCACACACACCTCCCACCACCCACCAGTACACACACCTCACACGTCACCACCAGTGCACACCTCCCACGTCACCCACCAGTACACCTCCCGCCACCCACCAGCACACACACCTCCCCCCACCCACCAGTGCACAAACCACTCACCCACCCACACACACCTCCCCACTCACCCACCAGTACACACACACCTCCCATGTCACCACCACACACACACCTCCCACGTCACCCACCAGCACACACCTCCCACGCCACCCACCAGTACACACAAACCTCCCACGTCACCCACCAGTACACACACCTCCCACGTAACCCACCAGTACACACACCTCCCACGTCACTCACCAATACACACACCTCCACGTCACCCACCAGTACACACACCTCCCACGCCACCCACCAGTACACAAACCTCACACGTCACCCACCAGTACCCCCCCACGTAACCCACAGTACACCTCCTCCCACGCACCCACCAGTACACAAACCTCACGTCACCCCAGTACACACACCTCCACGCTCCACCAGTACACACACCCCACGCCACCCACCAGTACACACCCCACGTCATCACCACACACACCTCCACGCCACCACCAGTACACACGCCTCCCAGCCACCCACCAGTACACAAACCTCACACGTCACCCACCAGTACACACCTCATTTTGTCACCCAAGTGCACCCCGTCCACGTCACCCACCAGTACACACACCTCACGTCACCCACCAGTACACACACCTCACACGTCACCCACCAGTGCACACCTCCCCACCAATTACACTCACGTCTTACCAGTGCACACACCTCACCCACCAGTCCCACGCCACCCACCAGCACCAAACACACGTCCACACACACCTCACACGTCACCCACCAGTATACACACCTCACACGTCACCCACCAGTACACACACCTCACACGTCACCCACCAGTACACACTCCCAGCACTTCAGCCTCCCGGGGACGCCAGCTGTTACCTGACTCACCCATATAAGGCGCCGCGTCCTTGTCCCTCACTCTCACTGTCTGTCCGTTAGTTAACCGTTACCGACATCTGTTGTTTGTTTCACCTGGACCAGCGTCCCTTCCTCCCTCCTACTCCTCCCCCCTTCTACCCCTCCTTCCTTACCCTCCCCCGTATCCCCCTCCCCCCTCACGCGCCATATACAGCGTGACGACCTTGGCCTTCAGCTACTTAGCAACTCTGGGAAGGTTATCCCATGGACGACGACTCACGCCACAATTGTCTTCTTGATACAAACAAAAAGAAACATAACTTTACTGCTTAATACAATTATAGTATACTATTTTCTCACCAATGACGACGATGGCACGAGATATTTAGAAATTAAGCGAAGGTTAAAAATGTCGGGAGTGCTAAGGAGTGAACCATAGATTAACGGCCTCATGACCCACCTGCCTGGAAGGTTTAGCAACCAAGGACTGTTCCTCCTCATCCTCACTGTGACTTGTCTTATACTTCAATCTAGTTTCTCCCTACTAATATATTACCTTAACTTCTGTGGGCCTCTTGTGTAGGGCTGATCAAGAGACACAGAAACACCCAGAGTAAGTCGAGGAAGACAATAGAGTGTGAGGCTCAACAAGGGTGTAAAGCGACAGACTAAGTAAACAACGATGAAAATCAGTTCAATTGTCTCACGGCAAAGATAAATAGTATTTAGTTGTCAATAACATTACGATTATTTTTTTCATAAAAGCTATTATGATTTGAGAAAATCACTCACATTTGAATTTTTTGAAAATACATGAATTTCTTCTCAGAGCAGATTTGCGTTATATCCTTAATCATTAGTGAAAGACAAAAAATGAAAAAAATGGGCTTGGATCTTGGAGGCCTCCAACACCTCGGAGTGTACAAGGAGCAGCACCGCAGGGTCAAAGATCCCGGAAGCTCCATAAGTTTCAAATCTAAATATCCTTAAAAATACATTTTGGAGGTATTGTTGTGCTCTATATACCATAAAAAATTACCTGAATTTAAATCCACTAAGTTTGTCAATCTTCTGAGGAGACACGTGTTTCAAAAGTAGCTCACCCTTACTCCACCTCACAAGTCGTCATCACTGCCAACGACACGTAATGATGGAGTTTGTGATCTAGTCACTGACCGCTCGGGTCTATGCCTGCCACTACCCCCTTCCCTGAAAAAACTTATAACCGGATCTGGACCGTTCACGCCAGTTTCGCGGCAAAAACTGGAAAAATTACATCCCAGAAACAATTTTTTGGTCAGCGGAGAAGGGCAACAATTCTGAACACATCCAGAAGAAGAAAAATGCGTGTGCCTGAGATGAGTCAGTAATGTCAAAAGTATTTATCGTGTTTATAATGATATTATAGATATTATGAATAAGTTATAGTGTAAATATATGTGGAGTGGCCGATGTTGTCTTCGGAGTGATCAAAATGAATGACCCACTTTGTAGGATAGTAGAACATGGCTTATTATTAACACACACACACACACACACACACACACACACACACACACACACACACACACACACACATACAGTTAAAACACTAAACATAGTCCAGCTACCACCAGGCCGCCTGAACTTTTAAATTAATAATTTATGAGAGCAAAAAACTTGATTCTTACTCATAGTTTTTCTTAGATGTGCAAGAATTTACACGCGACTTTTTCGTTCAATTTCTACAGAGCCAAAAAATCCAGTTAGAATTTCTTCCCCCAAAAAGATATTAAAAAAAAAATTCATAAATGTAATTTTTTGTCTAGGATGAAATTGTGTCAGAGATGTGAAGTATATAAAAGTGGTATTTTGATAGTGATAAAAATCTTGACGTATATATAATGTAAACCAGTTTGGCAGGTAAACTCGAGGTGGACGAAGGCCTTCATCAGCCGCCACAAGAAAGGCAAAGGGCGTCACCCACGTCAGAGTTAAGAGAAACAAAGCCCAAATTCTTCAGTAAATTAAGGAAAATTCTCCTTACTTGTTTATACATATTTCTAGATCCTGGAAGATACAGGAGACGAGGGCAGTTTAGCTACTTGTTCTTGGAGGCTGATACTCGCTATATTATATTATATTATGGCTCCTGGCTTGTGTCCGGGATCTTACAGACAACACACCTCCTCAGCACCTGCCTCTGACTCATCATTTCGTATAAACTGTGAAGCAAAAGTTCAGTTTTTGTTGATGTGTGAAAACTTCTGCCTGAGAGAGCTACTGGCTGATACTTCGCTGCTGGACTTTACTGTTTAAGGCTTTTGTTAGGTGTTAAGAGGCGTAAAATTAGTGAAGATAAGAAAAGTGTATTGGGCTCATTTGGGGTGAATAATGCGTGTTAATTGTGATAATACAGCGATTACTTATTAAAGCTTATACCTCATACATGTTAATAATAAAATGTTCATAAACTTTGGGGAATTTATCGAGATATAGAAAATTATTTAAATACTTCAAGTAATCGATATTATCTATGTTCTTATTTCTGATATCAGGTGAGTTTTCTGTGACGACTAATCAAGTTTAACTAACCCAGCAGACAATTTTCCAGAATCTAAGGACAGTACTCTACCTTACAATAGAGAAACAAACACACACACAAGGCCATTGCACTAGGGCTGCCCACCAACCTGGTCTCATGGCTCACCGATTTCTTGAGTGGACGTCGTCAGGCAGTGAGGTATCAGGGCTCGGTCTCCACATTCCAACACCTCACCTGCGCTCTATCGGACACTCCTCACAGGTGGAAGTACGTGGATGACTGCACTGTGGGGGTTTCAGTGGACGACACCGCACCAGACTACCCATCGCTACAAGGCACCCTGGACAGGCTACAGGCATGGACTACGGAGAACAAGGTCACCATCAACCACACCAAAACCGTAGTCATGCACATCAATACCGCCACCATTCCAGTGCAAACCCCAGCAGTCACAGTGGGTGCCCATCCTCTCCAGCTGGTGCAGTCTGCCAAACTCCTGGGTGTAACTATAGACAACAAACTGAACTGGAAGGCCCATGTAAATAACACAGTCAAGGCAGCCTCGTACCGTCTCTACATGCTACGACGACTTAGGTCACTTGGGACACCCACGCCAGAGCTGAGGACCATCTACAACGCCTTTATTCTCCCCAAACTAACGTATGCATCACCAGCCTGGTCGATATCTCTCAACTCCACCCAACAACGTCTGCTAGAGAAGGTACAGAAAAGGGCCTGCAGAATCATGCTCGGTGCAGAATACTCCGGCTACATCAACGCTCTCTCCACCCTGGAAATGCCATCCCTCAGTGACCTCCACCACAAAGCACTGGAAAGGTTTGGCAGCCAACTAATGCACCATCCTCGTCATCGCCACCTCCTGCCACCGGCAGCCCCCCACCCACCTCGCGCAGTCCGCCACTACAACAAAATTCAGCCCATAAGAGCCCGCACCGATAGATATAAGAACAGCACCATACCATCTATTGTTAAAATAATAAACAACTCCTGATTTATGTACTGTACAGCCCTGTAAATGTATTCAACGCATATTATATCATTTTGTCTGAATCAAATGTAAGTCTGTATATTTTCAGCCACCGGCTGCAACTCTATTAATAAACCGTTTATTATTATTAGTAGTATCATTATATAGTAATTCACACCGCGTCCAAAAAAAGCCTTAAGGCATAATAAATTGTATTTGTATATTTCAAAATGGTATTCTATTACAAATGAGACACAAATATATACATATAAAACACAGTGGGGTAGCAACCTTAAATAAATGTATATACCGCAATGCTTACCACTCCTACCTGAACCACCTAATCACTGTTCACTTCAAAACTAATCATAACTATCCAGGTGTCTTGACAATACAGGTGAGGACAATCACACTTCTAACAAAACACACTTATAAAACCAAGTAACTGTAAATTATAGGTCTCACACTTTCCAAAACACAGGTATCAAAACTAGGTAAATATAATTGTCTCTCTCTCCTATTCCAAAACACAGGTATAGAGCCAAAACACCAAGGGAGGTATAATCATATCGCTCTCACTCAAGTATTATAACTGTGAGGCAGAGTCAGTACACAGTATTGAGTATCTCCAGTAAATGATGGCGTCACAAAGTGGTTGATGCGGTCCACTGGCGCTCCTAAGTGTCCTCCTCCACTACTACTCTCCTTCCCTGCTCTTACACTCTCCCTCCCTGCTCTTATGCTCTCTCTCCCTGCTCCTACAACCGAGAATTTTTTTAAGAGAAGTCTGAATGGATGAATGTGTTCAGGATCTTCAGTTTATGACTATCATTAAATTTCAACAAAGTGAAGTGAATATATTAAGTTTTTTTACTGGGTGAAACAACATAGTTATTAAATTATGTTCGTACAAAAGTGAAACACAGATGTGATCATTTTGTAATACTTATACACTGGATAATGGCGTTTCTCATTGTGTGTGTGTGAGAGAGAGAGAGAGAGAGAGAGAGAGAGAGAGAGAGAGAGAATCTTAGGACAGTCTTACCTAAGCGACCACATTATTGTTCACCTTACGTGTTATGTTGATCCCAGTGTTTCTGCGTGTGTGTGTGTGTGTGTGTGTGTGTGTCCCTGGCCCTCCTCCAGCACCAGGGTGTGGAGCTACTCCAGCACCAGGGTGTGGTCCTCCTCCAGTACCAGGGTGTGGCCCTCCTCCAGCACCAGGGTGTCGTCCTCCTCCTTCCAGGGTGTGGCCCTCCTCCAGCACCATGGTGTGGCCCTCCTCCAACACCAGGGTGTCGTCCTCCTCCAGCACCAGGGTGTGGTCCTCCTCCTAGTACCAGGTGTGGCCCTCCTCCCAGCACCAGGGTGTGGTCCTCCTCCAGCACCAGGGTGTGGTCCTCCTCCAGCACCAGGGTGTGGTCCTCCTCCAGCACCAGGGTGTGGTCCTCCTCCAGTACCAGTGTGTGGCCCTCCTCCAGCACCAGGGTGTGGTTCTCCTCCCAGCACCAGGGTGTGGTCCTCCTCCACCGGTGTGGTCCTCCTCCAGCACCAGGGTGTGGGTGTGGTCCTCCTCCGCACCAGGGTGTGGTCCTCCTCCAGCACCAGGGTGTGGTCCTCCTCCAATGCAGGGTGTGGCCTCCTCCAGCACCATGGTGTGGCCTCCTCCAGCGCCAGGTGTGGTCCTCCTCTAGCACCAGGGTGTGGTCCTCCTCCAGCACCAGGGTGTGGTCCTCCTCCAGCACCAGGGTGTGGTCCTCCTCCAGCACCAGGGTGTGGTCCTCCTCCAGCACCAGGGTGTGGTCCTCCTCCAGCACCAGGGTGTGGTCCTCCTCCAGCACCAGGGTGTGGTCCTCCTCACAGCTTCAGGTCCAATTGTCTCAAGTATCGCACATTGGACTTTATGCCTGCTGTGGGACGTGTCTTATGGCCGTGCTACAATAATGACCACCGTGTAGGTCACTGGTAAGGTCCTCTGGCTCCGGCAGCAGATATATTACTTGTATTAATGATTAAAGTTAAACTGTTGTATCATGACAGCAGTACATTGTGGGACACTTTATTTATTTTTGTACCTATGGGATTAAAGCACGCACGCACGCACGCACGCATGCACACACGCACATACAGTCATGTAAGCAACGATCTGGACGAGCAACATAAACAAGAAGTTGCAGTAGTGTGTTATTACGATAAGACTGGGGGCCGCATGACCATCCTAGGAGGGCAGTGTGGGTCGCTTGGGGGGGCGTTGCTAGCTTCCGAGGATGGCCCTGCTAGCCTCCTGGGAGGGCCCTGTGAGCCTGCTGGGAGGGCCATGTAATGGTCATGTTCACTAACTTCAGTTGTGTACATAAACTATACTGATCATGTACACCAGCCGTACTAATCGCGCGTACCAGCTGTACTAATCGTGTGCACCAGCTGTAGTGAGCGTGTGCACCAGCTGGACGTATATCACCGTTAATCAAGATAATGTAGTTGTTGTTTGTGTTCAGTAAGACTCCTGCAGTGATCACTAGCAGTGAGTCTTGGTCCATCCATTTATTTAATCTACATTACTCTCAAGTGTTCATATCTTCCTCCATTAATGTTGTGAGCATCACGACGACAAATAAATATCATGCGAATTTAGTTCAATAAATAACATAAGTAATTTACGAGTTGATAGTTACTTTTGGCTTCGTTTAAATCACCTTTAATTATTTTATACATTCCAAAGTATATTTCTAAATATATTTGCATGAAAATATTTGCTATTCATTAAATAAATATATAATTTATTACTCAAAAGACAAGACTGACAACCCAGTGCATATTTCCCGACAGTCAGCACGTTCCGGCAGCCGTGGTTAACAGCTGACCTTATAAGAGCACAGTAAACAAAGATAAGAACACTGAGGTAATGTTAAGAGATGATGCTCTCTCTCTCTCTCTCTCTCTCTCTCTTTCTCTCTCTCTCTCTCTCTCTCTCTCTAACCTAACCTAAAATCAGGTTTGCATTTTATGAGTAGTTGTATTATTAATGTTGGATTATATTTTTAACCCGGTATATTAGGGCGGTATTTAATATTACCTGATATATTAGGGTGGGTAGTACTGTTTCCAGGTATATCATTAGTGTGGGTTTATAACCTGGTATATTAATATGGGACCATAAGTATCTATTGTTAATTATCATTTAGTGTATTATTATCATTCATTGTGGAAATTATTGGTTAACACTGTGTAGATTATCGTCCATAGTTGTGTAAATTATCCGTCATTGTGTAAATAATAGGTCATCATTGTGTAAATATTGATCATTATTGAGTAAGTTATGTCATCATTGTGTAAGTTATTTATTATCATTGTGTAAATTATTTGTCATCATTGTGTAAATTATTTGTCATCATTGTGTAAATTATCCGTCATCATTGTGTAAGTTATTTGTCATCATTGTATAAAATATCGACCATCATTGCGTAAATTACTGGTCTACAGTGTGTAAATTATCGGTCATCATTGTGTAAATTATCGGTCATGCGAGACGTTAATGCTATAGTGTGGCGGCAGGAGGTAGAGAAGGTGGTGAGAGGTGAGGTATGTACAGTAGAAGAGACGCTAGGTAGAGAAGGTGATGTGAGAGGTAGAAGAGACGACGTATGTGGGAGAGAGATAGAAAGAGAACGGGGAGGAGGAAAGGGGAGGAGAGGTTACTGGGTGGTTATGGAAGGAAGAGAGAGGGAGAGAGAGAGGGAGAGAGAGGGGGGACAGTTTAAACAAATAGGCCTGTATCTCTTTCTTAACACATGCTTTCCCCTACACTTATCTGTATAAACCTGTGTATCACTCGGGCGGGAAGGGGTTAAAGGGGCTACAGAGGCTACATGGGTTACAGAGGCTACAGAGACTACAGGACCTACATGGGATGCATATGAACAAGCTAATATCTCCCTCTAGTGGATCAACAGTTTTATATGAATTAATCTATATTCACATCATGTAATAATACTTCCTGTTACATTAGGTCGAAAGAAGTTGTCTCAAGAAATAATTAACACAGGACAGATGAACGGGTGCCGTGTTAAGTCATAAGTTCATTTGGCTCATCGTACGACGTAAAGTTTATGTGTTGTAAGCAGAGACAAACAAATAGACAACGATAAACAAACACTAAAGGGTGGGCTGTGTTTTTATCCCCTCAACCACCTTAAGTTATGTACCGAAAATAATTATTACGAGTATTATCAAAACACCAACGAAAGATAAATCCTCGAGCCTAATTGACGTAAACACATATACTTCTCAAATGTTTATCATCATCGGCTCAGATATATAATTTGTTTTACCCTGTAGTCACACCTTAATTGAATGAAAATGAGGATATTTGTAGTAAAATATTTGCATATCATAGAAGTAAGTTGTGTGTAGGCACCGACAACCCCAGGGAATATCTAAGTGAATATCAGCCTCACACATAAGAAAGAAAATCAACAACCAATCATTAACATTTAAGAATCGATAGCACAGGTAAATTAGCATCATTTCTAAACTGAACTCTACGAGATAAACATGTCAATGCATCAAGATAGTAAACAAAAAATGTGATTGTGAAGCTAAAGTCGAATTTCCTAGCCTGGGAGTGAGAAGGCGTAGCCCTTATGGTAATTAGGACAACATTACACAACACAGACAGGATATTACATGGTCCAGCCCGGCCATGAAATAGAGCCTAAACCACGTAACAAATTTCACAGGTTAATTGATGCACATTAACTACATTTACGAAGATAAACACATAACTAAGGTTTAACTAAGATAAACTCAAGTTCTATTGAGAACCAACAAACAAATTCATTGTAGTGAGAATTTATTATCAGCCATGGTAGGAGTATACAGTATCTTGTATCCTTCAAGATGGCAGCTGTTCTAATAGGCCTCATTCGTAATAGACCCCATCCTAACAAAACCTAATAATCAGGATTGAAACCTATTAGGGTTGGAGCCTATCAAGTCTGAGCCTGATAGGACTGTGGCCCATTAGTACTGAGCGTCAGTCCTAATGCTTAGGTTGGGTTAGATTCAATTGGACTCGACAGTCGTAAGCAGGAAGCCTCCCTTGGTCCTGACGACTCGGTATGTTGATAATGCAGAGATTTTGGTTTAATGGCAACATAGTGTTTACGAGCGGTCAACGTGTGCTTGGGTCCGAATTCGCAAAGATTCATACGATGAATATTCCTAGTCACTGAAGATGTAAGAATGCACATCGAACAGGTTGCACCTCAGCTAAAAAAGAAAAAAATACCATCTCAGAATCCGGTCTCTGTAGTCACCAGCACACGCCAGGTGAGACAGCACAGATATATTTTCCTCCTCCTCCTCTTATTATTATCTGGACCAGTTGAGCTCTAGTAAAAAGCCAGTGGGTGGGTGACTCTGACTTGTGTGAAACATGAAATTCAGAAAAGTTTTGGACACAATTTCGTAATGTTTCGTTATGCTGCGTAATCATTTAAAGCGAACACAAGAATGCAGAGGAAAAGAAGCAAAAAGATAACGCTTAAATATATAAAACAAATTCCGTGGCAAATAATTTATTTAATGCTTCAAAGTTTAATAAAATTGTAGTTGATTTTAGAAGGTTGTTCTGGTATTTCTGTTGACGTACTCTGTTCAGCAGAAAAAGACAAATATTTTTTTTTTAAATATATAAAATTTGTTCCTCCAAACTGTGGTTAAAGGAGAAACATAGACCGACACAATTAAAAGCCTGGAGGAAATTACTTGCATGAAAACATGTTTTAAAAAAGTGAGATTTACACCTTTTCTCAAGGTATAATTATTCTGGGAATCAGCGATATTGACTTTTTTACAGCGACGACTTTTTACACGGCGGTGATATGTAAGGTTGTTGTATCTCGACCAACTGTACCTGGGTTGGTTATTTCAGTGAAAATGTTGCTGGTTTACCTGGCCGAGCGGCTTAAACTTGCCAGGTTAATGATGTTGAAAGTATATTTTAACAAGACGTAGTACACACGAGCTGGGAGAAATGAATCCATTAAATCTAAGAACAAGTCTAATTTGTCTGTTAACAGGTCGAGTTGTAACAGGAAAAATATCACTTAAGAGCACAAGTTTCCAGACTAAATGACTCAAGAGTAAATGTTGGACACAAATAGCCCCAGCGAAGCACATTTACGTGTGTGTGGGGAGGTGAGGATGAAGAGAGGAAAGTGATATAAAACAAGTACAAAAAAGACACAAATGAAGAAAAGCATCTCTATCCCAGCAAGGTGAATCTACAGGTAATGAATATATAATATTTTAATCAAGGTAAGGAATTCTTATCTCAGCCATTTCATCAACATTTCGGAATATTTACCGAGTTTTGTATCACACACTCTCTAAGGTTCAGTTAAGTTTGGTTAAATTGTGTCACGTTAAGTTAGTGTTCTCTTAATGTTGTGATTTAGTCTTAAGTTGTTTTAAATTCTTTTATTTTTTTTTACACCTAACCTAACCTAACCTAACCAAGACACGTGGCTTAATGGTACAGTACCTAGTGAATGAAATGTGTATGACTGATTTTTTTTTAAGCCATGAATTCGGAGTGCAATATTTTCTATGTCAGAATTTCCTCCATAAGGTTATTTCATTCTTGTTTCAACCTAAAGTGTAAGTAATTCACCTAAACAAACAAATAAGAAAGAAAGAAAGCAAGAAAGAAAGAAAGACATTATAATTCCCAGTGAGTTTTATTACCATACTTTCAAGACGAACACCTTCGTAAAAAAAAATGGTTATATAACGAGTGTCTTGTGTGGTATTACCCGGGTCATTATTGGCTACTAAAGGTTCTTACACCTCAAGATGGAACACGGTGATACGTCATAAGCTTGATGCTACATATATGGTCAACAACTTCAGTCCTATCAGAGGCTAATAGGAGTTGTGGTATGGTGTTTAGCCAAGTTGGCACGTGGACCCCTGCAGGCTGACTTATATAGTGGTGGAGTTACAGTAATAGAGGGGACAGAGGGGTTGGCAGGCTGGCTGGTGCTGGTAATAGTGGGTCCTCCAGCACCTTCTACAGGATGGTAGTCTTTATCAAGTCTTCATAAGGAGCAGCACCAACATCGTCGCCACACCTGCGAGGCCTCGTCTCCTCTTCCTCACCCCTAAAACAACTTTCACATTGACACGTGTAACTTAGTTAATGGTATATCAGTATAGGGTGATAAGTCACGGCTGTGATACACACCGGTCACCCGAAGCTCGTCCATCCGCCCACAGGCTGCTAGTTGTAACACACTATATGTTTAACCCACCGCCGCTACCATCACGCACCTCATGTTGTGGTAAGAGGTAACTGTGAATTATGTATGCATGTGAACATCCTGCTTATAAATTTATACGCTAAAATGGTAGATATTAGCTGTCAGTGTCAGATAATTCTCCGATATAAGCGGATGAAAGGCCCCGGGGAGCACCAACAGGGTTTCTTGTTCCTTTCGCCTTCAGCAGTGAAAGAAAAGGTCGACGGGCGATACATGAATTGTGAGTCGCTAAAAGATAATAATAAAAACAGAGCTATACATCACGTACAGCGGCCACTTATACACTAATGTTCTTATTACAAGATACCTGTGACAGGAACTGAGGAGATGAGATGGTAGTGAGGACAGTAAGAAATGAAAAGGAAGATAGGGTAATAGGGAAGGGAATGGGTGCGGTAGGAGAAGGAAGAGGATGGTAGCAATGGGAAAGATAGAGGAGAGAAGGTGGAAAGGACAGGAGAGGGAATGGTGGTGAAGAGGGGCAGGGAAATGGGTGATAAAAGGAGGGGAATGTTGGTAGAGAAAAAACGAGGTGGTAGTGGAAGAGAGGGAGTAGGTGAGGTTGGGAAGGGAAGGTGGAGTTGGAAAGGGAAAGAAGAAGAAACAATTATGGTCAATGAGAGAAACTGTGGAAAGGAAGGAGAGACTTGGATGGTGGCAGAGTTACTGGGGAGGGGGGACTTACGGAGGAGGGGGATTTACGGGGGAGGGAGGGGGAGGTACGGGAGAAGTAGGGGGAGTTAGAACAAGGTAAAGAGGAGGAAAGGTACGAAACAACATAGAAAAGGGAGATAAAGGTAGAGATAAAAGGCGAGAAAAAAGATCAAATAGACAAAGTTGTATGTTAAAGAAGATAACACGTGAAGGCCAGAGATCTGTTAGTCATGGATACGTGAACTTAAAAGATATTACACAAGTGGTTAAAATTTCCAGTATGTTCCGAGGAAGAGGACAGTAATGTATTAGCACCACACAGAGAGATTTATGAACACAGTAAACATTTTGGAATTTACTTATAAAGAATTTCATCTCATATTGTATCACTATTACGATACAACTTGACACTAATTCCCGGCGTATGATAGAATGATGTTAAAGCTTAGTCCATGTGAGCAGACGAGCAAAACCACAAATCTTGAAACGGAATTGAAATTATGTACGTAACGTCACACTAAAACCTGATATATTATCCCCTAACAAGAACATTAAATGGCTAAGACGATAAGAGAGCGAGTCGTGTTTTATAAGGGCGGCGTCCCCCCGGGTGAGTGAAGGAAGGGCTGTGTGAATATCAAGTCCAACTGCCGATTCCCTTTCCCGTTTTTGTCTGTACTAAATTCATTGTATATTACATTCCTGTATCTGTGACCAGTATATATAATGAAAGGTGGATTAAAAAAGAACTACATTATATAGACATTGCAAACAGTTCAGTACATAGTCTATATCACCCACTGCCGCCGAACACCATCAATTCAAGGAAAAAGTCAACATCCTACTATTAAAGAACAAAAATATACAAATAAACTAACACCTGACTGACTGCTTCATCCAGCTGCCACCGAGGCGTCCACTATATCAACCCCCCCGTGTAGGTAACCTGTAATGGTGCACACCTGAGCTAAGAATAAATAAAAGATCAAGAAAAATACACCTAGTGAAAGAAGAGTCGGGTGTACAGAGAAGAGAGATAGAAATGGGAAAAAAGAAGACGCAAGAACCACAGCTCAGGATAACAGACGCAAGACAGAGAGGCCAACAACCCCGAAATTATTATCAGTCACAAAGTCGTACGTTGTGTCCAGTCGCACACAATTTAGCAAATTTCTACTGAAGCTGAGTCGCTGGTTATTACACATCCAGGCGTAGATACGAGCCGACAAGAGCCACCCCCGGCCCTGGACACACTGAGGTCGGGAATGTCTCTGGAATGGCGGTGACTCAAGGGATGAATTTAGTGTGGGTGGTTATATCAGGTGGACTGGTGTAAGTGTGTGGTAGGGATTGATAACATCTTGTTGGGGAGATTTGCTTCACCAGAGCCTGTCTTGTGTATCCGTCTGTCTGTCTGTCTCTCTGATACTCAACAAGCTTATCTAGTTGTTCGACTCATTTTGTTTCGCTTGTTTGTTTCTCTTCCTTCTCTTCATGTCTCATTTAATTCTTCATGTTGTTTTTTACTAATATTAATGTCCCTTTTTAATATATCTCTAAGGTTATCATTTGCTGGGTTTTTTTTACTTTTATTTTTTTTTATTTCATTCGCTGTACCAACAAAACCTTTCCTACTTTCCAAAAAATATTCTCCTTCTCTATAAGTTCGCTGTTGATGCACTTAACAAATTAACTTCTGCTTTACAAAAATGCCAACATCTCTCTCATGGTTTTCATCACCTGAATGCATTAAGTGATATGTTTACCCACTATTGCTATTTGAACTTGACTATATTACTTTACTTTAATTACAAAATGTCTCACTGTAAACCATTTCATCTTTCTGCCAACAATACAAACTTCCTACCTTCACTCCATGTCCTACACACTTAAGTTCCCATCTTTAGTTGACACCTTTCATTATAAAGTTTCTCAGTAAGTTGCTTATTGTTAAAAGCTTTTTGATACTGTGGAAAAGAGATAATGAAGAATACAGTTCAATGGCAAAAATAGAAATAAGTAAAGTGTCTGGGCTAGTGGAATGAAAAGCCGGGAGTTGCTCTAAACTCTTAAGTAGTCGCCTAAAGAGAATTTATGGGGATGAGAGGCCACGAGTCTGTGGTTTACATTCTGTAATTTTTTAAACAAACTTCAGGGACTCTGATTCATGAAATAATTGCCGATATGTTAGAAGATAAACTAAGGTTGAGTTTATAATTTTTCCATCATCAGATAATTGAAGATTGAGATCCAGGAACAATATGAACCGCACCCAGACATCAGTTGAATAAGACAGTTTAGCCGGAGGCGGCGGTGGGATCATAATGAAGGCCTTATAGCACGCCCCGAGTGTTCTGGTGTACAGGCGTAGTGTGTCGACCAACTAGCAGTATATATATGTATGTATGTATATATATATATATATATATATATATATATATATATATATATATATATATATATATATATATATATATATATATATATATATATATATATATATATATATATATATATATATATATATAACCTGAGTTAAAGAAAGCTATATTGTATTTAATACAATGCACGTTGGCTTCTAACTACACTGAAGGTCATACATCATATATAATTAATCGTTATACACGCCACTCGTAGCATCAACATTGCTTAATGAGAAGAATAGAAAGATACAGTACAGGGAGTCTTATGTGTCAAGCGTGTTTACATTATAGTGCTGCCAAGACCCGAGACCAGAGTATTGTACTGCCGGAGACTCCACGGAGCGCTGGGTATCGTGGCCTGGCACATAGCTATTGTTCCCACCTTGTTTACGACTTAAACAGTAGATATATAATAACAAGATAATGTTCATATTATTATATTTGTGTTCCACCTGTATCGTAACTCCCATCGGGATCTGATAAGCAGCAAACTTCATTAATATTCCGCCAGTGACCCGAGGAGGAAGATGTGATAAAGATAACTCTCGCCAAATTACTGAATGGAAGTTGATAGTCGAGTGTTTTTAGTAGTGGGGGAGCCAGAGGACGTAGGCAACTTCAGCCCCGCAGCTTCGTCACTTCTGCTGCCTCCAGCACCACAAGAGTGAGAACAACTCCTGCATGAGGAAACTAAACTTACTAATAACCATATTATATGATTTTTATTCATTCCATGAAAGACACTTATATTAATGGTCTTAATCCCACGGAATTAAAGATAAAGAGGAAGCGAGACGGCTTGACAACCTTCGTCTCTTACTAAAATAATGCGTTCAGGAGGAATTTCAAGCGATGGGCATGATTCCTCTATAAAAAGAAGTGCTAGGTACCGTTACCTTCTCGACTTGTGGGTAAGAGGAACATGTTACAACATGCACTTCACTCATTCAGATAATTCATAAATATCTAAAAGTTTGGTGATCACACCACCTACGTGTGCACAAAGGGAACAGTATAAAGGAGTCTCTTCGATAAGGTGTCTTTATGTTGCTGACTACCTCATGAGGTGTGTGGATTGTGCACTAACAGTATAAAGATTAAGAACCGAGCATGTGACTTCGAGCTACAGACCACCAGCAGAGGACCTCAACTTCTTGCTGTTGTCTCAAGTATTGGCACTACTCCAGCCTCTATCACCCAAGGTGACGGGGTTATCAAAAGGAGAATAAATGGCATAAGTATTGACAATATAGGAAAGGTTATCGTCTGTGTATGTTTGGGAGTGGGAGCCACACCCAGCACGACATGACTGTAGTGACCGCACACCAAGAGTGCCTTTACTACTAGTGGTCACACCCTCAGAACTCACAGGGTAGGAAAAGTACACGCAGGTATATAGCAAATGATGAAAGTAGTAACCATATCCCCACAACTCCTAGTAGTGGCCACACTACCACAACACCTTATAGTGGCCACACCACCACACCACCTAGTAGTGGCCACACAACCACTACACCTTATAGTGGCCACACCACCACACCACATGTTAGTAGTGACCACATAACCTGGTCGTAGTGACCACACCATATGATAGTAGTGACCACACCACCTGGTAGTAGTGACCACACCACCTGGTAATAATGACCACACCACCTGGTAGTAGTGACATCACCTGGTAGTAGTAATCAAACTACCTGGTAGTAGTGACCACATCACCTTGTAATAGTGATCACACCACCTGGCAGAAGTGACCACATCAACTTGATAGTAGTGACCACACCCTCAACACCTACAGACACTCACCCACACTAAAAGAGGTTATCGCTACATACACCTGTGAGTTTATGACGACCATTATCATCACAGTTTCCGTGGTGAGAATAGTTGATCAGTTCTTAATATTCATACACGGGAGGACAATGGCTGCTCTATATACCGCGGTTGTCTTATCTCTTGTCATTTAATTTGTGTCATACAAAAAACTTATTTGTATATAGTTTGTGTTTTGTTCTTACATGAGGCGAAGTAGAGGATACTAACCATTTACTATACATTGTACTACTAAAATTGGATGAGCTGGAATTATTTTCTCAATGGTGATATTTACATAATTCAACCAGTCACTTGGTGGTATCTGGAACACGACTTTCTGATGCTATAATTAACATATTCAAGAGTTATATCAGCTATATGTCATCTATTTTAGGAGTCATACTTATACTGTATATCCAGTGTAGCAGAACACACTGCCAGATGCAATTATCATTTACATAGTCATGAGGATATAAAAGGTATTATTACGGCGATTTAAATACACGAGCGCCTGTAGATCTGAATCTGTTGGAGAGGAATGTGGAATGAATGTAGAATATTTTATTAATAAAAATCATAAGTAAATAGGGGCAGTACCTCTGGTTGTTATATAGCGCGTCACTCCCTTTAAGGAGAGGACACAGGGCAGAGCATGAAGAAATATCCTCCCTGGATGCATAATACTATTCTCTATCATCCCTCTTTCTATTCTAATTTATTTCTTACTTTACATAGAGCGAGACGTGAAAGTTACAAAGATCTATTAAGTGATGCACAGGTCCTCGGGGTTTAGGGCGAGTGAAACACGTATGAGATACTGACAAATTAATGTTTTTCGTTTTTCTTATCGTCCCTGAAAAATTGGATGTTTCATACTTAAAGTGGTGAGCTAGTGATTTATATTACTCTGTTTGTTATATAAACCAGTATATCAAGTCTTCAGTAACTCTCGTTAGGTAAACAATATTAAATAATAGAGCTCTATTTCTCTGGTAATCTGAAATACCGACCTCTTGATAACGTCGTACCCGTAACTCATGTCTGGGAAATAGAATCGCAGGTGGATGAAATTTTATTGTATTTATAAGACATTGTAGTCAATAAAGTAGATAAATGTCTGGTAGGTAGAGATGTGTCTGATGCCAGGGTTGAGCCAGGCGCCAAAGCATCAATTGAGTCATATAATGGACGAGGTTGACCTCTGCTTGCGTGCGTGGGAGAATGTTAAGTACAGTCATCACACTAACCACATTTACCATTCCATCTTCACAAATCACACAACGTGAAATGCGAAACCTTCAATTTTGTGGTCAGTTGATATAGAGAAGCACGACCAGGCATTTTCCTTTGTCTAAAAGGTATATTTCTTGTCAATATTTGCATAAGACTTCAACACGTCGATGTGTAAGGGAGATAAACCTTGTTGGTGAACATACTGAAGGCATCAGCAGAGGCAACGAGAATGACATCGAGCAATACATGTACATCTACAGAAACCTGATTCTGAATGAAATGCGGTTCATTTAGACATAGAAGTGTCATGGCTGAATCTGATAACTTAAGCCTCAAGTTAACATCAATGTTAACTTGCCTGTGGGAATATAAAGGCAAAAATGCGAGAGACGATACAGAAGAAATCAAGGTTATTTAATGTTAAAAAAAATATATGGTTAAAGTTATGTTATGTTAAAGTTAAAGATACGTTATGTTAAAATAATAATACACCTAGTGATGAGAGATGATATAGTATTTTAAGATAAACTAACTATGATTAAAGATTATATTTGATTATAGATAAAAAATTACAACAGAATAGCGACAAAAAATGAAGACGATAATAACTTTAAAATGTCACATTTCTCGCTTCTTTAAAATCAGTCAAGTGACTTACTGTTAAACCTAAACAATGAAAGTGTTGCAATAAATAGCTACAATGACAAACTATAAACCACTTATTTACTGTGATAGCTAATAAAATACTATAACAATGAAGTCTACCGAATATATATGAAGTACAGTATCGTAAGTTTGAGTGTGGAGGCGCTCACATAAACATGGAGAATTCAAAAGAAGACATTATGGAAACATCTGAGTGACCTTCAGCTACCAATGGACTGATGTATGTTGAGAAAAACTAACAAAAAACACGTAATTCCTGAAGGTATGTAGTGATATTATCTAGATCAGTGAAGACACAAAAGAAGGCGAAGGAGACGAGGTGAACGAGAGAAAATTATGACAATATAAGTAAAAACAAAAATACAAGAATAATATCAGTAAAATTTCTAAAGATGTTGTTTTGTTCTCGGCCTCAGAGGAGAGAAGAGCTTTCCCTGAACAACGTGGCGGATATTGCCTTTCCTTTACCACACACACTGTCTTTGATATTACTTATATTATACCCATTTATATATCAATACTATTACATAATATCAGGTTGGTGACTGTATTAAATTACAATGACTTAAGCAATAACTTACAATGTATAATATGATAAAATCAACGGAGGGAATAAACGGATATGAACAATATTAGAAGGTGGTAATAATAAACGATATGTAATTATTAGTGTAAGCATCCCACGCTTCTCTCTTACCATAACTGTGTTGATCTTTATGGAGAGAGACTGTGTGTGTGAGGAGCCGAACCGTGCCGGGCGGGTGATGAGGGTGAGGCTCCACACATTCTTCTGAATCCCTCACAATTAATCACATTTATCAAAGTAATTTATCGTCTACAGTACAGTGGTATCAAACACTCAATATAATATTAAATGGTGGGTAATGCACGGACCGACTTTAATGGTAAAAATAAATTTAGATAAAGGTAAATTTTTAAGTAAAAGAGAGATGCTTTGTTTCCCTGAGGGCTTGAATATTGGCTGAGATAATCTGCTCAAGTAGTTACCAGACACCGACCAGTTCTTAGAAGGAGTAAAAAAAAAAAAGAAGGTTTTAAGAACTACTAAACGTCGTCTACATAATATGTTTCTCCAAGATTTACATAACAGCTAAGTGGATATCCAGTGTGAAGAATATATTAATCCGAAGTGCAATTTTGTACAATATTTTAGATATGAACTACTGTACTGTATATAATCATGAATGTCATAACTTCATGAGGATGCGGTGAAGTGTGAATTTAAGACAGCTGTAATTATTACTTACACTTTATTCAGTAAATGGTAAATCCTTCATGAATTTTACTTAATTGATTGATATTGTTACAAGATTTTTTTTCTCTCATGTGATCGTCACACAACACCTCGTCCACAAAATATATATCTTACTGCTGAATTTATTTTAGTATGCAGAGTTCTTTGAGAATTTAGGACGATGCAACACGGAGGCTGTGAGTGCCGCGGCGAGGTGGATACAGGGTTACCACCTGTCCGATGGGTCTTTGGTTAATTCATGCTCGGGGAAACTCTAATTTTAAAGTTGGGAAGTGAAGGCGGGCAAGAGTAGTGCCTGACCATGCTGCCTCCTTGTGTACAAGAGGCTTAGTGTCCAGTGTGCTGTATCTTCGCTGCCTCTAACTGGCCGTTAAACCTGTGGCGCCCTCTTCCACTGTCTCTCCGTGATTGTTGTTGTAGGACAAGTTGTGTTGTGTCCATGTGGGGTGCGGGGCTGACATGGTGGTGTGGCCCAGCAGCTGCACTATCACTAATACTTCAATAAGATGAGTCAAAGCGTACCGATTATATTTTGGTAGTTAAGTTTATGAGGGCATCTGTGGGGGTACATCATAGTTGATGAGTCCGGTTGGTCCAGGTCTCCAGAACACGGGATATCCACTCTTCAGGCAATTTGACATCAGAATAACTAATTTCATCGCTATTAATCACGCAGCATAGCAGGAAATGACTTGGATACATGAAAAAAAAAAGAATAAAACAGGTCTAAGATGCCGCAAGTAAAATACCAAAAGGTGAGATTATGTTGGCTCGACCCGGAAAACGAAACAGCCACCTCCGGTGTACACTTATCTAATTCGCTAGTAAATGACTGGTTGCCTTCATATGCATTACACCTCGCTGATGTTATCCCGCAAAATGTCAGAAATAATTAGTCTTCATAGTGTTACATGACTGTTAAATTCACAAGTTTTACAACTTGTAGACTATAAAGGGTAGAATATAATCTATAATTAATAACAAGGACTTACAATTAATAGTTTCATCCAGCGACGGGCCATCGTACACCTGGTAATCAGGATCGTTCCTGTGTGGGTGTCGATATTTTGGCCGTGTAACCAGAGCACAATAAAGCTTGTGTCTTATCTCTGTATCTCCCACACAAAATGTTTCTACCTTACCAGACAGGCGGGGCGAGGTACTTAAGGTCCTTCCTTCACTATTTTCTCTCCTCCACAAGATCCACATGACAGTCTGGAGCTTTTTACACACCACTCATGTGAGACGCCTTGTGAGCGAAAACACAAGAGAACACTGAAATACACCTTTTCACATATCCGTTGATACATTGTTACTTAACTATTTGACAAATTTCATAACCGAATGACAGAACACATATCGAATGACAATCTAAAATAACTGTTGGTGGTATGTCATTCTCCAATTGTTACATTCTCAAACTATATGTAGACTGTCGGTTTATTGTTCACGTCTGTCAACTTCATAACTTATGTCAATCACTTCCGTTAGCATGAACGAACAGTTATTTTAGATTGTCATTCGATATGTGTTCTGTCATTCGGTTATGAAATTTGTCAAATAGTTAAGTAACAATGTCTCAACGGATATGTGAAAAGGTGTAGTTGCGTTTAGGTTTACAATTATGAGTCGCAGGTTGAATGTGTGTGTGTGTGTGTGTGTGACTGTTAAACGTGGCCATCCCGAGGTTGTTGCCGGCAGTGAACACCCACATGATGAAGGTGAACATTTCACCCCCGCTGTACAAAGTTATGGACAGAGCAGCACGAGGAGCGGTCAAAACAGAAAATGTGGACTAGCCTAGCATGCCTGAGACGATTTCTTCTCCACTCCAGCTCTCAGAGACGATCATTAAGTGTCTGATCAGGCAAGATGAATGACCTGGGTGGCACTAAATTGCAATATTTATGCAATATTTAGACATCATGACCCGGCAGACAAGGACGAGTCTCCCGTTATCAAATCGATATCCAGATCGCCCGGCGAGATTACAAGTGGAATTACAAGCTGGCGAGAGTCGGCTGCTTGACCTACCAAATGGTATTTGGGTAAGGTCGCCCTCAGCGTGATGGAGTCCTCGCTACCCTGCCCGGCCTCCTCGTTACCACGCAAATATATGTTGAGTGAGGAGATAAGAACAGCCTGCTTCTGGCCGACCCATCTACTGTTTCACTCACAGTTTTATCTTTGATCTTTTATTATGGTAGTTAACATGTGTTTATATTCTTACACTTACTAAACACTTCATGTATAATGTTTAAGTGAGCCTTACAGGTAATAATCTCACTGTGTGTCGTCACCATCTCTGAGGTTCGCGGAGACAACCACTAATGATGCGTACTGCTGTTCCTTTAACCTTACATTTACTTGTGATAAAATACACGTTACTGCTAACGATGTACCCAACATTATTAACTGTGTTCAGCTCTGTGTTGTGGCTCAGGAAAACTATAATATGTGTTCAGCTCTCAGTGTTGTAGACAGAGATAGACAAATGAAGATGGGAGGGACAAACATTAGGGCAACAACGCTCGAGAGAGAGAGAGAGAGAGAGAGAGAGAGAGAGAGAGAGAGAGAGAGAGAGAGAGAGAGAGATCAAACGTTATCCGGGAAAAAAAATTCGTTTTTAAAAAGAGCTGCGTCCCAAAAGTAAATAAACTATATAATTAAATTCACTGGACTCGGCTCTTGCTCATAGTTATATACTGTTGGTAAAGATTTCCTTAGTGATTGGCTATGTAACACAGCTTATGATTGTGGCCTCACCTTAGGACACCCAAGAATCTACCTCTTCCAGCCAGCCTCTCACACCTCCGACACAAGTAATGCCAGACCAGAGGTGTGAATCAGAAGCAGGAAACAGCATCATCTTGTACCATTAACTTCTATAACTTAAAATACATTTACAATCACCATAAAATACCTTATCACTACCACCATAATAAGAGGAACTCACTGGACCATGGCGACCATCAGATCAGTTGATGATAATAAGACAGGCGACACTCAGGCAGGAGAAATAGTTCTGTTGGTCTTACAATTGTGAGTTGGTCAGCTTGGTGGTGCAGCTAGGGAGGCGGTGTGTGGGGGGGACTGATCTACTTTCCTGGCAATTCTCATTTTATTTCCACTCCACTACTCCCTATTTATGACTCGTTCATCCATTCGATCTTCATTTATTAGCTCATTTTCATCCATATGAGTATGATACAGAAGCACCATGACCTCAGTTTTACCCTTTAGTTTACTCCAGAAGATACAAGCTCTGAATACTACACTCCATTTCGGCGAGCAAGTCCCAGCATAGACAAGTTCACCTCACATTTCTCCAGGATCTTGTAAGTTGTTATTAATCGGTGGCGTTTAAACACACTTACATACACAAACTCGCTCATCCGGAACAGTGCCTATCAGAAACAAGATTTTTCTCCAAATTCTTGTACTAGTTGACGTTTCTAAACTTTGTGAAAGTTTTAAGTCTGTGTGTGTGTGTGTGTGTGTGTGTGTGTGTGTGTGTGTGTGTGTAAAGTGTAACCTGAATTTATTACGGTCATTAAACTTCATTATACTCAAGCGTTATGTTGCCTTTATAATACTTTTTGAAAGGTTAGTGTTCTGCCCTGATTCGCCTATGATTGAACATTGGCACAAATGTCAATATATGATACCTATTTTTATATCATAATAAAATTACAGCGTTGTTGTAACTTATGTGTCCGACGACCGTGATAAGAGAACACAGCCATTATCTCAGTCCGTCCAATGAGTTGAATAATAAGGAGAAAACCTCACAAATCGAGATGAACTTAATATTTACGTCTATATCATGAACATCTAACTCAATAATCAACGCTTTTTATCTTGATTTGTTATTGCCATGGCAGCATCGATTTACATCACTTACGATTACGTATAGGAGTAACAGAAGCTACTGTCGACTAAATGCCGCCTTAAACACCCAAGAGCAAGACAAGAACATAACTGATAAGAAATAAGATAACGTGGGTTCTGTCTCCTCAAGATAAAGAAAGATTTTTATTTTTAAGAAATGAAATTAGTGAGGTGCCATAGAGTGACTTGTGTTAATAAGGCTTCATGTTTGAGCAAGATAGCATCTCCCAGCCCGTGATTAGTGGCCCAGGAGTATGATAGGGAGAGTTTAAATACCCAGCAGTTATCTGAGCGGACCTTAACCATGACCAGTCTATATCTGCCATCACAATATAATTACACGCGAAATGAGGATTCTAGGATAAGAAAGTTCAAGTGCCAAAAAAAAACATATTAAAATGTTTTGATTGTAGACAACACGGACACCAGGCCTAATATACTGTACATGAACCTAACCTAACCTAACGTGGCCTTCCTAAACCATTGAGTTTGGATGACCACCGATGCTCAATTTTAATAGTCATATCAAATTAAGTCGATGCACATTAGGAGTGGAGCTTATAGGGAGTGGGACCATTTATGAAGGGTCAATTACGAGTGGGACCTATTAAGGGGAGGCCTATTACGAGTGGGGCCAATTAGGAAGGGCCAATTAGGATCGGGACCAATTAAAAGTGGGGCCTGTTAAGAGTAGAATGTATTAGGATTGGGGACTGTAAATACTAGAGGCCCATTTGACCAGTCTAACAATATCACTTAAAACACCTTCGGAAGCTTAGGATTAATAGCTCTGAAGACTTTCTACTGTTCACTTTGATCACTGGATAACTCAGCGGAAACTTAAAGGCCTGCATTCATCCTTCATCTTTACTTAGTCCATCCAGAGTGCTCCATGTCTGGTCACTCGTCAGGTTACAAACTACAGAAAAAGTTGATGTGAATAAAGTGAACAAGTTGGCGGCCCCTGTCATCACACGCGTACAAACACTGTCTCATTTAGAACTGACCACAGTCTAAGTCTCCCTGTATCAAGAAATACATGATGACTCTTTTATTTTCCTGATATTCTTACGTTTTACTTTCAACTAACTCCTGTTTTGATAGAGAAATACTGACAAGGTTTTCTTATATATTAAAAAAAACTGGTCTATTATCTACGAACAGAGGAAAAACCACACTGATTATTTTCTTTTGTAATTGAAGTGTAAAGGTGTATCCTTATATAAATAATCCTGTAATACTAATAATTTACAATTTAAAGGAATTTTGTGGGATTTTTTTGTACACCAGTTAATTTTTAGTGGTAACTGTCATGTCTTGACCTCGTTCATCATATGTTATGTGTCGGTTTTTGTTCGTGTCAGACCGCTACCACCACCACGAGGCTGCACCCGCCCCCAAACTCCTGTAAGGGTGGAAGTGTTGTGGTGGTGGACGTGTTGTGGTAGTGGAGTTGGTGAGGTGGTGGACGTGTTGTGGTGGTGGAAGTAACAAGTGACCCGTACTGAGAGACTTAGAAGTGAGTGTAGTCATTAAGGGACTTAAACACTGAATGGAAGTGTGAACCGTCCGTGGCTGAAGAGAAACAACGTCGAAGAAATCTAGGAATTAGATTAACCAAAATGTAGGTAGGTGTGGCCCTGTGTTGTGGGAAGGGTGAGCCATATCACACAAATGGGTGTGGCCTGGTGGGAGGGAAGAGAGATAAAGGGCACAGAAAGAATAACGAGGAAAAAAAAAGTCTCCATCAATCTCTTGGGTGTCTAGGGACTAATCTCTGCCCTGACGCCTGTAGGGATTAGCTACACCCCTGACATGCTGATGTTTTTGTCCAATCCCACTTACACTCTCCCCCCCCCCTCCCCACACACACTGAACAACTCCATGTATATGTATTCCTTAATTCAGGCGTCTCTTTTCCCCTCCTATTGTTATAATACAGTATGTTAGCTGCCATAGTGTGCCAGCTGTGTATTGTTGCACTACCACTTACTCTTAAGACCAGCGCTGTACGTCAAGGGTAAACAACTGAACTTTAGCTGCTTCTTCCATTTTTTTTCTTTGGTCTGCATTCATCTGCAACTTTATTACTACTACATGTTCAAGTTGTACCCATGCAATTGATGCTATTTAAGTACAGTATATATTTTCACTTAAATCTATATATTTCAGTTTTAACGTTACCTGTATTTAAGGGGGAAACAAAACAGCAAACTGCTTCACACGAACACGATAAATGTGAGTCAAGTTGTTCATATGGATGCGTGATAATTCCTGGAATTAGCTTTAACAAGTCAACACGCTAAATACACTTTACCAAGTTGGAATCACTGAGTATTTTCAGCTTCAGTAATAATAGTGTCTTCTACACAACAGACAAGCACCAAGATGATATTTTCAACAACTACTAAGTAGTGAGCCAAGTACAGTAATAATATTAATGGTACTAGGCGAGTATTATTCTCAGCTATGTGAGGTGACTGTTTCAAAACTTCAGCTGTAAATCCAACAGCATCACTGAGATTAAAACTCAAACATAAACTAGACTGTTTTTTTATACCTGTGGCTTTCTCTGATACACCTGTTTGCCTCGAAGGCCTTTTAAGTAATGAAATTCTTGTTTTGTAAACCAGTTCTTCCACTATAAACAATTTATAGAACGCGGGAGCGTACGAGTGTTCATTCCTGGCCAGCGGTGTAGCCAGATTATCAACAGCTTAACTTGTAAAACCAGAATGAAGAAGTTCCCGAGGAGGGTTGAGCCACCTCGGACGGTCAGATAGTTCAACAATGTTTTCAGTCAAGAAACACGTTTCCGTCACACAAGCACGTGCCGTTATTGTGTTCATCTCAAACTTACCTTTATTGCTTTCTTGCGTTCACATTCTCTTACGCATGTTACTCCTCCAGGCGTTCGCATCAGTCAAACATTCAGCTCAACTTTGTGTTCGTCTTAGGCATGAGCTCGACTCAACCATGCGTTCAGTATAATCAAGTGTTCAGTTTTACTATACGTTCAGTTTAGTCATGGCTTAGTTCAGTGGTGCGCTCGACTTATTATGTGTTCATTTCAGCACTACATCCAGTTCACTCTTATGTTTGGTTCAACTAGAGGTTAAGGTTGACGTATGTGCGTGTATTTTATCCTGAGTTCAATTTGGTGGAGCGCTAGGTTGAGTCATGTGTTTGATTTAGGGTTATACTTGATTTTAGCATACGTTAAGATTTAGTAAGTGTCCGTCTCTACCACGCATTTGGTTTAGCTGTGTCTTTGACTTCGCTAAGGATTTAACTTTACCATGCCAGGCAGGGTCGAGCTTACCATAGTTCACCTAGAGAAGTATAAACTGGCCGCCTCATTATCAAAACTATTTATATCTTCCGGTGTGATGTAACAGAATAGTTTCCTCCACTGCTGTTGTCTACCTTGTCGTTTTTGAAGCAAATTGAAAGCTCTTAAATCTTAATTGTTTTCAAGTTCTTGAAATGAGATGAAATTTCTTTCCTTTGGTGACCATTTTGTTTCTAATTAATCGTCTTTTAAAGCCAAAACAAAATCGTGTCTTTTAATATAATAAAGGAGAAGATAAAAGTGACACAGTCGTACCTTGATAGTGAGGTAACATGGGCCTGCATGCTAAGGAGTGGTTATGCTAGTGTGTGCTGATTAACAATCACTTAGCTTACAAGACAGAGTCGTGCCACAGGGACATACATCATCATCCTGTGCATCAGATAAGCTGCAGATTGGTCTTCTCGCCAATATAGTCAATCATTAAATTTGCACTCTTGCCTTGTAATGACGAACTTCGATGCAAATTTAAGTCTTAGAGGTATTGCACCCTGAGATTGTAAATATTTCTGGTGTACGCTACTCCAAAGTGGCTTCCTTATTTGCCGAGTCGATTAAAAGTGAAGAGTATTTCAAATAATTTGTTGTCTATGACACCGCCAGAATAAGTATGAATTATGCAGTATCCGGGTTAGGTGATTTACTCTGTGTGTGCGCGCGCGTACGTGTGAGTGTGTGTCGCAGGTGGACAAATCTTGTTATGGTGGAAAGGCCAAAAAGCATCATTATCCCCGTGCTGGCCTCCACCCGTGTACCGTGGGGTCAGGAGGGTCACTGGGGTCAAAAGGGGTCATATGAGGGTCATTCCGCTATGTTTACTTTAGCATTAGACTTTCCCCTGAGCTGTAGTGATTGCGTCACAGGTCACAGGTCTTCTCATAATCTTTGTTAACTTCACAAACTTTCTTAACTTGCCCTAGCAGCTCTCTACCTTCCTCCGTTTTTGTATATAGAAAGTTATGGTAATAATATACCTGCCTGATAGTTAACATATAAAAATATGCGTAAATGAAAATAAAACATATAATATTTTTGTTGAGTGTTAACACAAGATGGCGAAATCAGTCTCTGAGATGAGGAAGTTTACTGAGAGAGACTTGGTTGATAATCCTGGGAGATACTTGGTGGTGCACCCCGTGATTAACGCCGCCATATTGGTAATTCTCCTCACATAATGAACAAGCGTCTCTGGTCTAACTGAATAAGACCCGTAAAGTGTGTTGACGGTCCAGCCGTCGTGTCCTTGACGGTCACAGTGGAATGTTACGTCGTGTTGACTCTACTGTATGGCCGTCCTGATGTTGTAAATTGATGCTGATATATTTCTCAAGTACTATAATTATTATCTGGTCTTACGATAGAGTACAATAATATAATTGTTTTTAAAGAACTTAAGTATAAAGGTAGATGGCCCAAGACATTCGATTTTAAGCTAAACTAACGAAAAACTATTAATTATATATTAATTTTACCGATGAGTTTTTTGTATTAATTTATCACATTTTCCTGAGCAGATACGATCAAAAAATACTTGTCTGATCTCCTTCATCTGTTTAAACAAGAATATATTGTTTCTAAAATCTAAACTTATAGCATCTAAAGTGGCAATTAATGAAAGAAGATAAATATGTTATAATTTTTCGTAATGTATTAAGTAGTTAAGTACGACGAGTGGTCCGCACAGTTTGGTACAATCCCTTTCACTGGTGCGTTTACAGGGGCTCATCATATAAACATTCCATAAATCATTATCTTTGAGATATTTGTTTTAATATTGTTTTAATTTCACTTCATAGTATGTTTACTATTACTAGTTTCCTTCTGTCGAATGTAAACAATTACAGCGCTGCCACACTGCACCAAACCTGACGAGCCCCTGTAAATGCACTCGTGAAGGGAACTGTACACAAAGTGACAAGTTGGAAACAGTTTTTGCCCGAGGAGTTTAGAGATTTACAGAGGTATTACTGGGGATTAATCTCCATAAAGGCCAACAAGACGAAGATAAACATTTGACAGGTGTTTGTGAGGGTCGTGGGGAGTTAAGTGGCAGATTATAAGAACTTGTGACATGTAATTAACCAGTGAGTCTGTACCACCACGATAACACGCTCTCATCACCCCCACACAAACTACTCTTCTCTTCAACTAGGAAAAAACAAGATAACTAATTTTATTTAGTCATAATTTAGACGTACAGGTAAGATTAAGTAAAACAAATTAACTCAAGTAAGAACAAATCCTCTCTGTAAAAAAAGGATAGATTTCACTCCGTTGCTTTGGCAGGAAATGGGGAATATTTAGACATTCTTAAAACCCCTTCACCTAAGATGTTTCCCGATTACCATTAAAAACCAAAGAGCTCTTACAAAACGCCTTTATCAAACATGGATGCCCCCCCTCCACCCATCTCCCTTTCTCTCTCACCATCCGCCATTCCTCCGTTCCTTTAAACATTTCCATTTAGTTTTTTCTCACATTTCATCTGGAATTCTTCTTTCATTTCGCTCTATTTTGTCTCCTTTTAACGTTCTTCTCACTTCTCCTTTTCGTCATCCAGTCACACTCTTTCCTCCCTTTGAAGATTCTTATATCTCATCATCAACCGTTTTGATTTTGCTGATCATTATTTTAATCATCGATACTGCTACTGTTATCTGCACTGGTTAGATGAATTGAAACTCTATGCCTTAATGTTGCTGATTCTTCTGGTTTTTCTGTCATTGTTCTTCTTACTACTTGACCTGCTTTATTCGTTTTCTTTCTCTAGTAGTGTATGTAGCTGAGTTACGGACATTATTTATTGTTGTTGTTGAGGGAGTTTTTGTTGTCTTTGCTAAAAGTGTTGGTGTTGTATTTATTTATTATCGTTATAGTTCCTTCGCTCGGTTTCAATCTCTCGGGATGTTGTGTTGCTGTTTTGGCCACTTTTGGCTGTGTGGATAATGACGGTGGGGAGGAGATGGTCCGGTTGATTCAACTGGCCGGGTGATGCAGGAGGTCCTCTTACCTGTCACTCCGTCCTCCTAACCTCCACCAGCGGGTTCCTGACACACCTCGCTAAAATATTCGTATTTCACACTTCCAGCCATGATTTAATATTCAGTAGTAAGTAAGGTAATATGTCCAGTGTGGAGAATCCTTCACTTCCACCTCTACTGCATGTGATTCTGTAATTATCCAAAATATCTTTGAAAAAACACAGATTAAGTCCATATGACTCCAATGTAATGCTACCTTAATGTTTGTAAGTGAAAGACGAGTAGTGTCCAAAGGGTATAATCGTTCACCTTAGCAGCGAGTCTTAAGAGACGCCGAGAGCAACGACGCACTTGTCAGGGCGACAAAGACGCCCCTTAAAACCCGCGACCGTAAGTCTATTCAGGTCATGAGTTTCAGCCTCGTGAAGATTATAAACCAGACTACATATGACATGTTTGGGGTCAGGTGTGCCGGTGGTCAGGTTTGTGAGTGCAGGTGTGGTGGGTAAGCTATAGTTAATGTGGTTTTACGATGAGCTTATGAGATCAGGTGTGTGGCGTTGGTCAAAGAGATAACGTTTGGCTTAGGTCGTTGAGAAACATAATAAGCGCCACGAGAGATGTTATACAGGATTTAGGTGGTTCATAAGAGTCTGTCAGGTGGTAATTGGATAGTTGAGGTGCGGGGGATTAAGAGGTGGAATCTTAAAGGTTGTATGGGAGAGAATGTTTACCTCGACTGTACACAGCTCATAAAACACTTCTCTAAACATTAGTCTTATAAGTTAAGCTCCGAACTGTCTGACTAATGACTTATTTTCTTAAAAAAGTAGTTGTTTGCTATTAAAGTTAACGAAAGTGTTAAGGAATATACTTTAGCTAGATTACCATTTTTGTTTTTTATTCAAACACGAAATTTGGAGGCCAGGTTTCGCTGTTGGGTTAAATTTTCCGTCTTCGCTGGGGTTAAGTACATACTGTATAACCTCGACTGTCACAATTTACCCTCCCTGACACGGGTAATCACATCCTGCAATCGCCGTGGCGATACTTCACTCGGAGAAGAATGATGGTTGTTGCCCGGACCACCCAGGGGTCCGTGGTCAAAAGTAATTCCAAGGTGAACAACCTTGAGACCCATATAATGTGTGTGTAAAGTTTCAGGTTTCTAAATGTATGTGGGGCTGGCGAAGGAAGTGGCCACCTTTTAGTAGTTAGTTTCAGAGGAGCCATTGCTTCAGGATAAACAACATTGATTATTAATTGAAATTTATGATAACTTCTCTAGATTGTATATGACTATTCTCATCCTAAGAAATAATGTCATTTTCTAGTTTACCTTATTCTAATTGTCCTATTTATGTTGCAGCAAAGGTTATACAGTACATTGTTGACCTTAAGACTAATATATTATATCTCAAAAAAAAATTTAATAGCTGCTCAAACGAGAGACCATAGCCAAGCATGCAGCACCCCCCCACCCACCGATCACTAATGCTAAGGCACTGGTATCTTATGTAGCTCCAGGGAATTTGACTCCCAGGTCAATGGGATCTATGAAGTGACGATACATGCAGCCTCAGGAGGAACCCAGTTGAGGGCGTGGGTATCATGTTGTTCATCTGCCATGGTAAAGTGGCAGAAAGTCAGAGAAAATTCCATAAGCAGTCCTTTGGATCAAGATAAGTTTCAAGTGAAAGGTGTGTGTGTGCGTGTGTCTGTGCGTGTATTTGTGTGCGCGTGTGCGTGTTTTTGTATGCGTGTGCGTGTGCATATGTGTGTGTGTGAGTGTCTGTGCGTGTGTGAGTGCGTGTGTGTGTGTGTGTGTGCGTATATTTGTGCGTGTATTTGTGTGTGTGTGTGTGCGTATATTTGTGCGTGTGTGTGTGTGTGTGTGTGTGTGTGTGTGTGTGTGTGTGTGTGTTTATTTGCGTGTATGTGTGTGTGTGTGTGTGTGTGTGCGTGTATTGGTGTGTGTGTGTGTGTGTGTGTTAAAAATGATACGGCCCTCCAATAATGATTAAAAGCCGATAAAAAAAATGTGCACAAGAGGTGAGGTATTGACAGCAGAAGCATCCTGTACTGTATAATAAACGTGTGGATCCTACACCACTACTGTCGGTCAACAAATGATGTTTTTGTTGCTCCTGTTAACAAAAACAAAAACAACAACAGAGTAACGCTACGCTACAGTGTCATTAAATCCTCCTACATGTTACTCACACTGTGTTAGGTATATATAATAAATAAATATTTCAAGCCTTATACCAGGCAACGACTGAGTAATTTGTTATTAAATGTGATAACAAACCAAAGGCCAATTAAATATGCCAGTAAATCAAAGGCCAATCTAACACCCCAGAGGTATACTGTGTGCATGTACTGACTCACATTAATAGTTCACCCGCTTATATCATCATCCTAATTATTGATTAATAATAATAACAGTTAGGTCCTAACCCATGATGATTACAAGCAGAGGTTGTGGCACCTAATGTGGCCTCGTCAGTGATGAGAGACTACCTCACTGTCCACACTATATATCTCGTTACTTCACGATGATGAATTTATATAACGACCACCACTGACGACCCCCGTGTGTTGCTTCACTCTTAATCATCAAATGGCTCCGAAAGTACCAGCTGATAGTGTTATTTTTGATGTTGGCGGTGGTGGTGGTGGTGGTAGTGGTGGTGAGTGAGAATAACGAAATGTCTACCCCTCTCCTTCATTTCTCTTCTCTCTAGCTTCTTTAAGAGACCTTGGTTCTTTTAGTATTCTCAATTGTATTTTGTATTCAAGATTATGCGTGACGTAGACGAAGAAAGTTATAGATCTAAACAATGTAGAGTATTGTGTATTATTTTACATGACTGCTCTTCGTTCTTTTTGGTACTAGAGTATGACCAACACGCGCCATATCTATAAAGCTACGAGTTAACAACGTACAATATGGTGGAGATGACCAGCGGCTAATGCCATCAACTCCAAACACTATTTGTCTTGTGGTAACAACGCTGGGGACGAGTGAGAGAGTTCAGGTACACGTCGGTGGTTCTTTAGCACCAAACACGACCACTCCTTCCACCAACTCCCCCCAACTACTACCACTGTCACAACCACCGTCGACAACCTGCACATACAGTACATTCTCCCTCCCACCTCAACAACCACCACTGTCACAACAACCATCGTCCACAACACACACACACACACACACACGGCCTGGACCTCCATTACACTGACTATAACTTATTAAGGAGAGGCGTCAGGCGAACACAAAAAATACCACTTGGGTTCCTCAGCTATTAGCTACAGCCTCCGGAGCTGAGATATTCAACTCGGGTTTCCGACTCAGCGTGGGGCTGAGATGAGAGGTGGGCGTGGTCACAGGGCCTGATAATCCGGTCATTCATAGGCGCCCAGACTTTCTCGTTAATGAAGGAAGGATGTTGGAGTAATACTGATTAAGACTCGTGCTGATAGTGTGAGATGTACGAGAGCCTGTTGGCTCCACCTGATGCACCTCTGGGCTCGCTATGATAATGTGTACACTACTGAAATAAACTGTTCTTTGTGGCTCCATGAAATGTTTAACTCTTATTTTAATGACTAAACTCTCTCTCTCTCTCTCTCTCTCTCTCTCTCTCTCTCTCTCTCTCTCATAGACAAAACTTAAACGTAGGTGACATATATCCCAAGGATCAAAGTTAAAATTACTGACACTTTTATCACCTAACCAGACCAAAAATAGCGTCACTAAAATAGATAACACATTCACGTGCACCCAGAGAATAAAACGCTAACTTGACTTTGAGACGAAGATAAATTACCACCACTTGACTCACAAGGAAAAGATTGCAGTTTTATGAAGAAACTTTGTGACTCATCGATGAAATGTTAGTCTGTTGTAACATACGAGTGAAAGGAATTTTGAATCAAGCAAAATTGAAATTAACTTCGGTCGAAAAAAAAAGAAGGAACAATATGCAAATTGGTATTAAAGAAAGAACATATTTTATTACAGTGGTTAAAGATAAGTCAGAAACATAGCCAACTGCAGGTGGTATTATTAAACCAGATATTATGACCTCAACGTGCATCAGCAACATTATTTTTCTTGCAGCTCATCTTGCACAGAGTGGTTTTGAGAGCATATTTTTTTCTTTGCCCCAAATAGATACCATTTTGTATGTCTGATTGCCACTTAACATGTGTGAAGTATACATTTGTTGATACATAATCTATTCGGTTCTATTGATGTATAATATTTTAAATCTACTTTTAACATTAACCTTTTTAACTGTAATATAATTGTCTTTCTGCTAGACTTAATCATATAGTATTTAAGACATTACCCTTTTACATTATAGATAAACATATCGTGTCTGTATTCATTAATATAGATTTGCCATTGCTAAATTAATTAATTATCAGTTATCAGATGTAATAGAAATAGCAAGATAAGAAATTGCACCTTTTACATCAGCGAGCCACCTGCCTTCTCTATGGTTTAATTAATAGAATATTATCACAAGTTGTACGATACTAATAACTATTAATAATCATATGTATAAGTTTCATTCATCCTCGCCTGTCTGTTCCAACCTTACTTAAAACTCATTTGTTGATTGATGATTTGTTGTATAGGATGAAGACAGGTAAAAAGTTGAATAATATTATATGAATTAGTTAATGCTAGATGAATGTAATATGAATATAAACATTAATCTTAACACTGCTGAAAAGAACTGTAGGTTACGGTTAAATATACAGTGATCTCTCTGTTTTATACTACAGAGAAATAATAAGGTATGGGATGAGGATGATTATATAGAGGAAATCCCCCAACTCTCTAAGGAAATAACTTGGTTATTTTGTGAAGCTTCAGGTAGCCGCCGACCATAAAATAACCCCAATCACGATCTCATAATTACTAAAAACCAACAGGGTTTTTTTCCTGCCACATGAAAAAGCCATACACTCTCACTTCATCCCAGCCAATTGGAGTCTTCCGTCACGTTTCACTACTAACGCTCTCAGTATCAACGAGATTTCGAAAATTATTAAGTGTAATTATTGCCAAGTCATGCCAACACCATTACGTTATCACCTCCCATGAGCATCAATAATGTCTTTAATAGTCACCATCGTCATTATCCGTAAATACAAACTCACAATCAGAAATTGGAAATGAATGTTAAAACCATTTCATAAGTTACAATCATAGCGATAAGACTTCCCGAGAGGCTGTGTTCAAAGAGAAATCTCTCCACCAAAGAAAAGAAACGTCATATCTAGTGTGTTTGTTAGCGTGAGGCTGACGTACGCGAGCCGTGTCACGACGCTCAGGGAAGGTCGGCGTGATATTTGCTGCTGACATCACCCATCTACCACAGGCAACTCCATATGTACGTTTTTCTCTGTCTCTCTTTTGTGTGCATGTGTGTGCGTGTGTGTTAAGTGTATTATGTGTTATGCTGAGTGTACTGTGGGTGTGTTTTTCATAAACTAATTCATCTCATCAAACACTTAAACGGGTGATCTCTTACTAACTCCTGGCAAGATTCTCTCTTCGAGACCAACTCCTTCGGTAGCTCCTGCAGGTAGAGGACGGAGGCTTCCTTTCTCTCGGTGATGACTCAGAGAACAGATATTCCCTGGTGGTATTATTCCCTGATGGTATTTATAAGGTGTCAGTTACAAGGCAGCCTCGGCTCTTAAGTACATACACCGAGTGATTCTTTGTATACACACGCATACATCTTCTTAATACACAGTTACCAACAAAACAAACTAAATGTCGTAATTCAATACCGTATTTGTATTGTGAAGCAATAAAAGTGTCACAGCCTTCAGCAACAAATGTATCTTTCAGGTACAAATTATACAGTGGTATAAGAACTACACTTGTACAGCACAATTAATGCCCGCCTCTAAAATATTGGTACAGCGCTCACGACTCAGTAACGATAGCTATTATACCCATACAGGTTAACAGTGATATATACCACAGTATCTGCTCACTAACTGTTCCACTGAAAACTGCCATTATTGACCAACGTCGTTAGTGCTGGAAAGTGCCCCGGCGGCGACGACCTCACGCACACACAGACCCACGCACACACAGACACACGCACACTAACTACACCTCCGTCCAAGTCTTTATGTTCCCTCACTCACCCACAGGGACAGAAATTACGAGGCAATTATGTTTTGTGTAGTCGAGCCTCGTAGCGGCCTTACCCGGAGCAGTAGAGAGACGCCGCTACCCAGGTGATGGAACTATTACTATTCTGAGGTACAGTACACCGTCGCTCTCACTGTTACCTGTCCAGCCTCCAACCATCAGAGTGGCCAAGGTGAGTGAACACGACTGAACACCTCACCAACTAAAGGTGATTAGCCAGTCCATATATAAAGTACCACGCGAGAACGATTAGCCACTCCATATAAAAATGCCATGCGAGACCGATTTGTTAATCTTCATATATATACCAAAGGAAAGATTGGTGTTAAAATTGTATACCAAATTCGTATAAAAAACATTAAAGGGTTTGTATGTGAGTACCTGACCAAGTGAAGGTGAATAGATTCTCCATATATGTAACACTAAGGGAAAGTGTTGGAGAGGGAGAAAGGAGATTTTAATGTATACCCCAGTCCTCACGAAAGAATGGAAGGTTAAAACATGATGGAGTAGGCTGACCCAGTGAGAGTAATTAACCACACCAAGCATCGTAAGGCCGTGTAGAAACGATCTCTTAGACGATATACATCAAGTTAAGAAAAGGAGGGAAGTGAATAAGGCGAAAGAATGGAAAAAAAAACATGAAACTGGTTGATCGAGTGAAGGTAATTAGCCATTTAAGATATAATTAGCCACACTATCTACATAACAGGGGTAGTATAAGGGGGACCTCTGGGTACACAAGAGCCACGCTACATTATACAATAGGGAAAGAAAGATGACTTAAGAGTACGTACAGATAACATTAACACCACACACGAGTAATTTGTTACTCTATATACATAACACTAAAGCGGGGAAGGGATTAGGTATGTGCCCAGAGGTTACGAAGGTGTAGAGAAGGTGTAAATTAGGTGTAGAGGAGGTGTAGGGGAGGTGAATAGGTGTAGGGGGGAGGTGTAGGGAGTAGGTGCAGGGGGAGGTGTGGGGAGGTGGCTGGTGTAGGGGGAGTGTGTATAGGTGTAGGGGGAGGTGTAGGGGTAGGGGGAGAGGTGGGAGGTGGATAGGTGTAGGGGGAGGGAGGTGTAGGGGAGGTATAGTAGGGGGGAGGTGTATAGGGTGTAGGGGGGAGGGTATAGGTGTAGGGAGTGTGTGTATAGGTGTAGGGGTGTATAGGTGTAGGGGGGAGGTGTATAGGTGTAGAGAAAGGTGTAGGGCGAGGTGTCTACTGTAGAGTGTAAGGAGAGGTGTGCGGGGGAGGTATAGGAGTAAGGAAGGCGAGTGATTGTAGTGGTGATAAAGACAGCATGATTGTGGAAGAGGAGAGATGTTTATTACTGCGGGCAGGACGTTTATGGGTAAATATAGGTTGAATGATTTGTGAAAAGTTGATGGGTTATCACCTGAGCAACGCTAGGAGGAAGTAAGTAGAATCTCTCTCTCTCTCTCTCTCTCTCTCTCTCTCTCTCTCTCTCTCTCTCTCTCTCTCTCTCTGTTTATGTGTGTGTGTGTGTGTTTGTAAACGTATGCAAGTAAATAAAACCCACAGGTGTACATTATGTTAGGAGAACTAATTAATACCTCCACCTTACCTCAGAAGGACCCATCCATCAGTCTCTCACAGTGAGGGGTCAACCATTCCTTTAATGAGATAAACATCAAGGTAACATTATCTCCCCAGCACTAGCTACCAGAGAAGCCTTCCTCAGTCCTGTTGATTTTTTCTCCCCAGCTGCTCCTTCATTCTCCCCTCCCTCAGGATTGGCTCTACTCCCCCTCCCTGCCTCGACCACCTCCCTCCCCCTCCATTACCCCCAGCAGGTGGTCGTGTTGTTGTTATTTTGTTATCGTGTGTTGTTGATCATGAAGGTTGATCTGGCCACCCCGTAGCAGTCTAGGTCAGTAGGAAAGAGGGTCACACACGCACACGCACACGCACACACGCACACACACACTCAAAGAAATATAGTAACATTAATGGAAGGAATGAATTATTATTTTTGTGAGAATAACTTTACCCTTATTACTTTCAAGATAGAGTTAATAATAAAAACATCACATGGCCACTGTTAGTTCACGGTTGGAAGGAGGAGTTGGTGGTGTGAGAGTTTAAGGTACATATTTCAGGTTCAGTATTGTGAAGGCAGGAGGGAGGGGTGACTTTACTTGTCTCTACAAACTCTCAGTCAGTGGAACAGAGGTAAGAGATGGTCCAATCAGGTCGAGTTACCTGTTCATAATTGATTCTTAACCTAAACAATAATATTGGAGCATTAAGACGCCCACGCAAATTAAATGACAGAGGTACATAATGGTGGTGGAGTCATCATTAAGCAGGTTAGGATCGTGTACAGACTATGGGACACCGCCTCCGGAGCCTGATGGTCGTCGGTTCTATAGCTGAAAAATCTTAACTTTTTTCTGTTATCACACTTTTAATTTATGTTTGGACAGTGTGGACAATGTACCATGATTAATGTACAACACCTCTATTAGGAGGGATGGACGGTGTCGTGCTGGACCACTGTGAAGGAAGTTGAGGCAGGGAGGAAAAGAGAAAGAGACGGAAAGAAGAAAGGAAGGGACGTGCCAGAGAACCGTGAAGAAGGTTGAGGGAAGAAAGGGGGAGGGGATAGGAAGGGCAAAAGGAATGAAGGGCGTGCAGGAGCACCGCGAAGGCGTTTTTATGGAGGGATAGAGGGAAGAAGGAAGGAGGGTCGTGATGGAGCAACTCAAGGAGTCCACGCCACAACCATTATGCTGAAGATAAGGATGACTTACCTCGTGAGAAACTATCATATCACTTTCCTCCTCCGGCTGATTGAGATATTAAGGAGGTGTTTAGTAGCTCCGTCCGGGACTCACACTCCTTTGTTTGGTCAGCTGGAGTGGACCAGCGTTCACGACCTCGCCCTAAACTGATCTAGCTCCACCTTTTAACAATTCTATTCATATAAATCCTCAGGTCAACGTTCTGGGGAAAATACGAATCGCGGATCAAAGTTTTGAGGTCATAACTCTCTCTCATATCAAGTCGTAACTAACAACAAGATGATGAGGTTTTTGTTTCTCCTTGTACAGTATATGTGTCTGAATTTGTGTCCCTTGATTAGGGTGTAATTAGGGGATGAAGAGATCATGGTATTTTACAGCTAAAAAGTCAAAACATCTGATTGAAATTTCATAATTCCTGTCATAAAGGTCATCACTCAGTCTTCCTTCAAATTAACACTTGCCCAATTTGTCGAACATTTGAGCTGTATAAACCCTGGAGGGCGTGCTCAGCCTCGAATTAGTGGCAACAATGCAGAAGATTATATTATTACACCAAGAAAATTCACGAAGTTTCATCATTAGTCTTATCACTATACCTGTATGAGTCCTCTTTATTAATGCCAGGTATTATATAAAATCTTAATGCGTTATGAATATTATTTCATTTTATAATTACGACGTTTTCTACATACTATTTATTATAACTAATACTAGTTCTACTACTACGATCAATAATAATGATAGCAGTAATTGTAAAAACAACAATGCAATAAAAGAAAAAAAAATTATATAATAATAATAATAATAATAATAATAATAATAATAATAATAATAATAATAATAATAATAATAATAATAATAATAATAATAATAATAATAATAATAATAATAATAATAATAATAATAATAATAATAACATCATACTACCACCTTCAGCTTAAATTGTACCTAAAGAATATCCATAATAGAAAACCTACATAATTACCTACAGTACATCAATACAAAATTTAAAGCATACCCAAACACATTACCAAACATCTAAACAGACAAAATACCTGAGTGAAATTGATTACAGGTAGTCTCCCTAAGGCTTTCTGTATGAGTACGTTAAACAGGTAGAAAGGTTATGAGTGTTGCATGATGTAGTGCTCACCTCTACACACTCAACCCCTGGACTCATGATTCAAGGTAATTTAATTTAACCTGAATCCAACCTAACTAAACCTAACCTAATCTAAGAGAAAGAGAAAGATGATGATGAGGAGATGAAGATATTAAAAAAAATAAATAAAACACCCAATAAACCAAGACACCAATTCAAAAAGAAACAGAACTGCGACCTGCTGCCCCTTACTATCATCACCGACCAATGCAACAGTGACACAATTCCCCAGGTAATTATTATACGACCACTTGATAGTTTATGTAATTCAGCACACGTAGATCGAGTTTGTTTTAAAAGATGCAATTGATTACTGCATGACTTACCTCTTGCAAAACCCGTTTGTTACTGTCGAGGGTGAACAGCGGGTGTGTCATTAATATTGTTGTGGTGGGTATCATGATAAGCCCACATAGCATGGCCGTAAAAAATCAGAGAAATTAACCCCCCAAGAAAAGCCCCTCTTGGTATATATTGGTAGAAAGTGGTATAGAGCGGATTCCGAATATGCTCTTTACCAAAAATATTTCTACTTTAAAATACCTAAACTTGTCATTTAAATTAGAAAAAAAACTATATAGGAAATTTAACAGTGAGCGCCATTAAACACATTATATTCTAAGGCTGCTGTATATCACTGAATGCTGATGAAGAATTACTCAATTTACCATCAGAAGCGCCAATGAAACTAACTTGATATACTGCCTTTCATTGTTAAATTTATGAGTAAATAGATTAATTTTGCATTTCATTGTAAACTACGATATAAATCGTGGGTTTAATAATTCAGGTTTTTTTTTTTCACTCGGTATATTTATTCTTCTTGCGCTGAGTTACACAATTTAGAAGCTGAAATGTGTTTGTTCAGTGGTATCTCTACCCAATACCACCACCTGAGCAGCATTATACCACCACCAGAACAGCATTATACCACCACCTGAACAGCATTATACCACCACACTAGATCTGGCAGCTTTATTACGTACTCATGGTACTGAAAAGAGTCCGTCAATGAATAAGAGAAAGTCTCATCTCTGGACTGGCTGAGGACTTGGGCAAAAAAAAAAATGGACTAGTTTCCGCCGAGTCCTATAACAATATCATGTCAGCTTATTCACAGCATCTTGGCTACCGTATGAGTCTGAAGCAGAAAATGTAGGTGAAGGAAGGAAGGAAGGAAGGAAGGAAGGAAGGAAGACACATTCATCCTTGAACTAATTAATCACTACCTCTCTTTCTGACTTCATTCACCTCCTCCCCCCCCTCCTCATCAGTACCACCACCACCACCTACCAATCACCTCTCATCACCTAGTCGACGATCCTCACAAACAATCCAATTAGAGGTAGAGCACCACCTAAGTATCTCACATCATTATTAAAATGTATCCTCAACTTTTAACACCCCTACTAAAACACCTGAGCATGTAATTACCTTATAAGACACCTATCTGTGCAGGTAACTTATAAAAACTAATTACTACACCTGACGTCAGACGAACACTTTCACTGGTCCTGGTTGGCCATATCTTTATTACACCAACCTAAGCTCTTACTGTACTCTCGTTGTAATCAGAAAACACCTCAGACTTATAATGAAAATGAGTTATAATAACAGAGCGGAGAAAAGATTTATAAAAGACACGTAAGGAAAAAAAAAATATATATATATAAATTTGAATATGAAGAACGAGAGCAGTGTGTGTGAGGGAAGAGATGTAATTTATTAATGTTAGACATCATCACCAGCTCCCCAGAAGGTCAGGTGAGGAATATAAACAGAGATGGATGGAACATTTGTACGCAGGATGAAGTTATAAGAGAGGCCGTGAGCTATAACAATCTACAGAGAAAAGGAGAGAGAGAAAAGAAAGAAGAGAGAGAGAGACAGAAAAACGAATAGGTATATAAATAAATAAATCAATAGAAAGAAGCACAGAAAGGTTTAAAAAATAAGAAGGCAAGAAAAACTGAAATCGATATTGGAACTATTTACTTAGGCAGAAAAATACAGATAAAACTGAAAAAAACGACAATATTGACATGAATGAGTTTACTGAAAGCTGGAACAGTCTTAGTGGCTCCTGAGAGATATTGTACATTTATTTCAAGAATCAGAAACCGGTAGGGAGAGGAGAGAGGAGAGAGAGAGAGAGAGAGAGAGAGAGAGAGAGAGAGAGAGAGACAAGAAAGATAGTGCGAGGGAAGGTGGAGAATAAAGAGAAAGATAGAGACAGTAACCTCAATAACCCAGGTAGCTTAATTTGGTTGCTGGTCAAATGGGCTTAAGTCCCAATTGGTCCCATTCGAACCTGACCATTAAGTTCGGGGCTCATTAGGTTGAACCCTTTTTAAGAGTGGTGGGGTCTATTAGGACTGGGGCCCATTTGATGAGCCATTGTGATAATGATCCAAAATTTTCATAAAAAAGAACACGTCTTAAAAATATTGATCACATCTAAATTTTTCCTTGTCAGTAAAGACGTCGTCACTTGGAATAAATCTGTACGAGTTAATCATCAGTTTATTTTTACAAAAAAGAAGAAATTATGTAAAACGTTTCAACTTTTGTATGACCAATTAAGATTTTGGTTATGATTTTCAAACAAAAACGTAAACAAAAACAAAACAAAAACAACAACAAAATAAAATAATCTCCATGTATATTTTGTTTCCAAATTACATATCAGAAAAATATATATAAAAATATAAAGAAAAGGAACAAGATATTTCAGGAAAATATTTATGTTATATTGCCCAGGAAGAAAACGAAAATTTATGAGGGTCGTGTCACTTTTATCCCAGTCCGTCATCCTAAAACTCGACAATTTATGGTAATTTTATCCACAAAAACCTTATAAAATGTTATTTAAAACTTGAACTATTCTGGCAAAATTGACCATAAACATTTAATGCTTATGTATGAGAGGCAGTATATGTGATGTAAGCAACAGCAGAGGGAAGACAAGCAGAAGCAGAGAGATCAAAACAACAGAAACAGTGACTGCAGCAGAAGAGTGAACCAACTGTCATAAGAAAAGACAAAAATTACGGGAGCAGTAACAGCAGGGGAGGGCGGGAACCAACTATCATCAAAAACAGCATCGTGCAGCCAGCCAGCAGAAGCCGAGACCTAAGACACCAAGCGACAGCATCCTACACCGTGATGTCATGACTTGCAGTAGACGTCCCCCCCCCCCTAGTAACAGCCTAGGAGACCCACCCAGCACCTGACCATCTGTTCCAAGCATTCCATCAACCACCAATCAAACTGATCTAAACAACCCATAAAACAAACAACAAACACCACAACCTCCTAAGCCTCCACCTGATCCCCTTATAAAATAACTAAGAGCCTCTCTCCTGGGCCGCCCTCGTGTTATCATTCACTCCATCGATGTACAGAAGACGTCTCTTCTCCCCCTCTCCTTCTTCCTCACCTCTAAACCCTCTTTTCTCACCAACAACACCCGGCCTACATCAGATAAGCCACATTTGTCCACGGTTCTCTGTAAACCATTTGCATACATGCATTAACAACTGGCGTGTAATTACTCTGGTTATATTTAGGGCGACGTCGAGTCATATTCTGCTGGTCCTGAGACCCGTGAATACTGAGTGTTGCAAATGTGATACATCCAGATGCCTCAATTATCAGCAGTTTGTGTTAACTAGTACCTAGGGTATTGGAGAGTTGATAACTGGTACCAGGGAGAGAGTAACCGGTACCCGGGATATTTAGAATGGGAGGAACTGACAAAGTTGGATTCAAGTCATTTATGCCAAGTCCTAATTCTCAGCAGTAACATCTCAACACTCAAGTCTCGTGTCTTAATATAAACTCTAACGTCAAGCTTCATGTCTCAAGACTTACAGAAAAGTAGTGACAGTAAACACAAGTTGCAGCAACACAAAAAAGAATACAAATTTCTCCAAACACATGTCAATAGTATAATGCAGTAAGATGAACTTTCGAAGATACAGGGAATTACAATTTGGATAAAACACATTTCCGAAAACTTCATCCCTGAAACATATACAGTGAGGACGTCTGATGGGTGAACACACTACCTCACTCACTGTGACTTGCGTGCAGCGGTGATCCTCCTGTATTAAATCTACTGTCAACAAATCTTACGTAAAAAAAAATAGATACTCGTGTCCTAATTGGGTCAGCTACACTAATAACAGGCACCTTAGATACCCAAAGAGAGTGGCCAAAAACTCAGTAATCTGGAAACTTAAGTTATTAGCGTTAATCTGGCTATTGGGTATTCAGGACTACAGTATATGAGGTTTCATTACTTGCATTAGTCACTCGGCAAAATGTTGAACATCACAACACCCTCCCAAAAACATTTATACGCCGTTTTTTTTTTTTTTTTTACGGGATTAGCCCACCAGGGTCAATGACCCACATCAGGGCTTGGGGACGAAAACATAATAAGTATAATAATAAATACAAATTATTAAAAATTATAAAAGTATTAAATAAACTAATAATAATAATAATAATAATAATAATAATAATAATAATAATAATAATAATAATAATAATAATAATAATAATAATAATAAATACACAAATAAAAACAAATCAACAGTGACAAACGATATATGTATGTTGTGTTGTCAATGTTAGAGAAACAATTGAAACCCTGCATTTGCGCGTAAATGAGGCAGAAAGTCAGATCAGCAACCTGGAACTTGGTCACATTTTTGTGATGCCTTATGGCAGCAGTGCAGTTTACATCCATGGTTCATCTCGAGGCTTGAAAGATTGTAAAATACACATAAACATAATATTATCCATAAATTAACACCAGAATCTCATATAGTGACTTGCTTTAAAGAAGACTATGTTCTACTCCTATCATGAGAACGAAAACAGCTGAAAATAGAACCCCAGGTGTTCGGCGTCTAAAGGACTAGACTTATCCACATAATACGGATCTAATATATATATATATATATATATATATATATATATATATATATATATATATATATATATATATATATATATATATATATATATATATATATATATATATCACTCTAATATGCCTCTAAATATTCAATTAAGGTGATTTAATCCATCGCCTAATATTGATCGCACTTAATGTCCAGGTTGTTTCTGTGGCATTGAGTTAATGCGAGACTAATGTGTACTGATGAGGCTTTAATTCTGAACATTATACCTCTGAGGCTGCTTCCTTCTTGTGAAATTTATATCGTAGTCTATAACCCGGGAGGTTCATGGATGTACCGCCTGAATACAATCATCAACGGTAATGATAAGGCAGGAGGTGTATGACTCAGGGACATGTCTAAAGTTGGCCAGATATGAGGAGGAGGTATTCAATTATTGGTTTAGATTTAACCTTACTGAGAAATAAATGGTGTTGTGAGAGTAAACGATGGGTATAGTATACTATTTTTTGTCTTTCTCGATTATTCACGGTATTTTGTCGTCTGGCGTTAATTGCATAAAAGAGTCGTTTAAAATACTTGAATAGGTTTAATGTGATAGTTTAATTGAAACGCGGGCGCAGTAACACATCCGAACACACAAAAGCGAACGCACAATGAAGGAGCTTTGTTTTTGATACTGAAATAAGGTACTGTACCATACACCACTTGTCCCGGCCAGCAATGTAAATAAAACAAAATACATCAACATACTCTATAGGCCTCCATTATCATCCCGTTACGGCTAATTTACACACTCAACTGGAGCACTAAAGGGAGAACCAGTTAAAATGGTCAGTGACATATTGACCCGAGTCACCTTGCCTCAGAAAATTGACCGCAACCCAGGAAATCCTTATTTATGGTCAAATTTTACAAAGTCCTGGTGATGTGTTAGTGAATAGAGGGTTTTTCTCTCTATCTAAACTCAAACTTAACCAGTTTATCCCTACACACCTGAAAATTTAATGAACAAATTTGTAGCCTCGGAAGGTCTCAAGCAAAAATCTGAGATCATGTTGTCCCAGACAGGTACGATCCATCAATCACCCTGGCCACCAGGTACAGTACCGCCCACCACTCACCCCGGCTCCAGGAAAGTGACTACTATCGGAGGATAACTTGTATCTCCGTTGACCCCTGGAGAGAAAGAGAGTGAGAGAGAGAGAGTTACTCAGAAGTGCTTAAAATCCTCACGCTCAAGGAGTTAATTGGCCACATCTTGAACTCTACTTATGTTACATCCGTCATCAACAGTTACTGTCGGGTAATTAAGATGTTTGGACGACCAGGTGTAGTTAGCATCACTATATATCACGGTAAAATAGAACAATATTTAAGTTAATGGTGCCGTAATTATATAATTATATGCAATCACCACACAAATAATTTGGGGAGGTGAGCTGAACGACCACAGGAGGAAGCTGGCCCCGGCAATTGCACCGAGACATTTACCTAAATTATGTTGTGCCTTTTATGATAAAGCAGTCATGCAGGGCCTTTTGTTCCTCTATGTTATGTGTCCATTATAGCGATAAACACGGACATTAGCCTAAAACTGTACAAATTTATATGGATCTTTTTATATAAAATCTCTATTATCAAAGTGTTGTGTGATAGATAAGCTAAGGTCGTTAAACATTGCTTCATCGTTAACTACTTCTATACTCTTGACTAATATTAAGTTGGTTCAGTTTGATCAGAGTGTGAACAGTGTCCATGTTGGTGTGAGAGGCGAAGCTCCCTGTAATGGCCAGCTGACGGCACCATACTGTCTTGACCTTCACCTCTACCAAGTAAACATTGCCTTGACACTATGTAAGAGCCACTTATACAGTAAGCAGTAATAAGTAAGGCCACTTATACAGTAAGCAGTAATAAGTAAGGCCACTTATAAAGTAAGCAGGTAGTAGTAGTGGGTCAGCCCCCAGACTCTAGCAGTCACCTCACGCCTCAGACTTGCGTTACACAACATCACTGTCATATATTTCTCTCAGTATCGTTATAAGACACGAATATCGGGTCGTCAGCCAGTAAAGACGTGCACGTCGCCGCCACCGTAAGTGCTTCTTCAGACTCGTGTCGCTGGAGGTATGATTAAGGTTTTCTTGAAGGTTGACCTTGGAAGATGATAGTGAGGATGAAGGTGTCCGGTGTATGTGGGTCCTGGACACAATATACGACAGTCGTGTTGAAGATAATGCAACTATGTTTGGAAAATACAGCGTAAGGCTTCTTGAATTTATGAGATAAACAAAATTTAATTTAGTTATTTAGAAGTGGAAAGTAAACTTATTGAGACATGTTCATCACTATAATTTTCGTAACAACTTTTATTATTATTATTGAAATTATGATTATTAATAGTATTATTATTATTTCCGTGTTTTCTATGATTCTGCTTTATTGCACTATAAAAAATAATAAAGGGTTATTTTTTATTCATGACATAGGCGGAGTCTCTATAGTCGAGTCTGACGGCAGGTTGGTCTGTGTACAAACATAGGACTACCGCCCCTAAGCGAGCGACGTAAAGACATAACTAAAACTTCTTGAGAAATTATTTATACCTAAATTATTTTTCATTATATTGTGCGGCTGATCCCGAAAGTTTCCTTCCCAACAATAATAATAATAATACCTTGATATAATTGGCTTAACCACGATATTACAACATACAAAATAATTAAATAAAAGAAAATCATTGTCGCTTTCAGATTTAATAGATTGAAACTCGAATTATGAACAACTCACTGGATCATGTGATATATTCAGAAAAAAATAAGAACAATGTCATTAGAATTAAACGCTGAACTTGATTAACTTTATCTCTTGATATATGTTTAACAAATTATTTTATGTTTCATAAATTAGTTGAAGATTTTATCTTAACTCGCAAAACTTTCAAAACGTTCCTTGTATAATTCTACTTAGTTTATGGTATAAATTTACATACTCAATGATACCTTTACAAAAATTTCAGCTGCGACCAGATTTATAGATGAGGAAAAAGTTGCCAGAGGGCGAGGCACCTAGATCCCTACCTGTTTTACTGCACGTCATTGTGTCATCATTGTGAAGTAATATATATATATATATATATATATATATATATATATATATATATATATATATATATATATATATATATATATATATATATATATATATATATATACAGTTCTTCTTCTGTTGTGTACTGTACAGTACAGCTCAGTACGTACAATGAATGTGGGTCCAATAAGCATTACTGTCCGTTAAGAAGAGTGTGGAAACAACACACTGTATACTGAGCCTTCGGTACACAAGGAGGCAGCATGGCCGACACTGCACTCAACGGCATTCACTTCCACAAGATGGAAACTTAAGTATGTACCCATTTAGAGCAGCTGGATGAACTGGAGGCAAGCACTGTATCCGTTCGACTGCTGTACTCAGTACAGTACAGTACAGTGAAGGCCTAGTACTCCAGAGGTGTTGAGAGACAGGCACAGGGAAGGAAGGAAACGGCGCCAAGAAAAACACTGGCGGGAACCGCTGGGCCACATTCATGTAGATGTTGTTCGCCTCCTGCCATTGTGCCACATGAAAGTCAGCCGAAGCCAGGCAGGAAAGACCCGAAATATGTTTTACGTGTTAATTGAATATTCATTTATACATAAAACCTTAGTTCACGTCAAGGGAAATTTACCGCCGTGTGGAGGTCCACAATTTGATGGTGTTATTACTCTGTTATCAGATGTTGGGAGATGTGATCATGCAGCAAACTCCTGAAACAGAGGAGCCGGAAAGTTCTGTAATCTGATTACCAGCTGCTGCAGGTTCATAGTAGCATGGTTCTGCTCCAGTGTTATATAATGATATACACAGCTATTACAGGCACGGCGCTCCTCCAATAATGATATAAACAGCTGTGCTCCACTAAATCATAAATTCATGATGGCCACTACCTTGTCTAGGCGTGATTTCACTGACCCAGGAGCCACCTCTAACTCTAGGTCAGGTGACCACTCTCTGGGGTCACCTGGTCTGACGGGTATAAGCCCGGCAGGACCACAATAATGTTTAAATTGTATCTGTGAGAGTTTATTACAACAGCGATTCTTACCAGGTAATGTACAGCCGCGGAGAAGAGTTCGCTCTCTGTGGTGAAACTGAATCACTGGGATGAATCTCTGAACTGACTTACCCTGACTATTGTGTGTTGCTTTATCTCATTTGGGGTCGACACTGGTTCAGTTTGGGAGAGAACGAACTTTTGACCCCGATTGTATTTGTAATGGAATTAACATAATAAAGAATTATAATCTGTTTCGCTTGTCTTATTTTAGTAATTTTTAAGATTTCAATGTCGCAATATATTCCTTAAATAAACATAATACTATTAAGCAACTGCATCACTTTAACATACAATAAAAAAACGTACCATGAAAACTTAAAACATTTTACCATCAACGGAAAGTTATTTCATATTATATGGACTTGTGTAATTACTATTCATGTTCCGCGCTTAGACACCTCAGTTATTGAAGCGCAGTAATAACATCACCACACACCATCAATTACAACAACAACAGACGTCAGGTTATGAGATTTGGACATAAAGAAGACTTATGGATCTAAAACTCACAAAAAAAGTCAAGAAAGTAGGAACACAAAATCTCGGAGTGCAATTTTCACCAGTTATAAAAGCTTTCCTCAAGAGTGATTCGGGTGTGGAACAAGACTACTGGTCACACCACAACAATAGACCATCAGCAAACTATTATGGGGTGAAGGGGTATGTGGGGCGAAGGGGAATGTCGAGAGAAGGGGAATGTCGTCGGGCGAAGTGGATTGCTCGCTCTGGCGTTGTTTGTCTGGCATCAGTTATAGAAGTATCCGGCCCAGAATTGTTAGAGACTATACTGTGTTGTATTTGTACTGTATTATATTGTATTCTACGGCTTATGAATACAATTAAGAACGTATGATGACAGTGGTCTCGTCATCAGTGGTGCTATGTAACCTCCGGCAGGGACCCACATGATAACTCTTAATTCTTCTAATGGATTAACTCATAAATATCATATAATGTCTTGATTATCAACTTTGTCCTGGGAAAAGAATTCTTCTAAGTTAGGACACCTTTACGACCTCCTGGATGAGCTGTTACCCTACCTCTTATGAGATCTCTCCAGCCTGTCAAAACCCCGCGTGACCACCAGTTAGACCTCCCACTGTGGATTCTCGTGAAACCTCTCCCTTTTGTCAAGACATTTCGTGTCATTTTTCCCCCGTTTTGACCTCTCGTGTTGACCTTTCTCTTTATCTTTCTCTCTGGTCAAGACCTCCACCTCGACCTCGTCCCCTCGTGTCCTTGTAGGGTCAGACAAGCCTCCTGCCAACACGCCAGGACCACCGTGTAGGAGGGAAGGACCCGGGCTCCTTTGATCACAATTACTCCTTCACCTGGTCGTCGCCTCCGTGTCTTCCTCCCCACCGACATATAACATTTTGATTGTAGTCATAAAGGCTCTGATTACTGAATTAAGAGACGCTACATCATGGCTGCGGCTACTCGCTGGCACAGAGCTCCCTGGTGGCCAACTCCTTAATTACCTCTCAGGATAATAAGAAACATCACAGAGCTCTACGAGTGACAACTTTGGCTCGTCTTACTGACTGTCTACAGTAGATTCTAGAATAATTCTGCCACCATGGATCTCCAACAGTCTCTTCCTACTTACTATTAATAAGTGTCTAGAACAGTTCTGCCAACATATTTATATTACAGTCACTCTCTACCTCGAATTAATGACCTTAATGACTGGTTTCTGTCACAACATATCTCCAACAGTCATCTTTACTAATAACAGTTACTCTCAACAGTCATCCACTCGTCAACCCCTACAAGTGAGGATGACAGTCGTGTCACTTCCCTCTGGCCATAGACGACCTGCAACACACTAGTCCTCAACACCGTCCAGGTTGTGTAGATGGTTCTTGACTCACCATCATTCATCTTCAACCATAACAACAACAAATAGGTTAATGTTTACCTACCTACGTCACCACCTGTGGCTATGGGGTGGGAGAGTGTGACGGACAAGACAGACAGACTCCCTTCCTATCCATCTTCTCTCTCCCTCCCTCCTTCCCTCTCTTCTTCCTCGCATCTTCCTTTCCGTTTTTTCTGGTTTCCTTCATTCCCATTCTCCTAACTCAATCTTACAGACCCTTCCCATCCACTCCTTCCCTCCCGTCCCTCGTCCTCTTCCCTCCCATCCTCTTTCCCTCCCTCCCCAGCTCCACGGGGTACTGTTAAGCTCCCTCACGACTAAAGTCTGTCACCTAAATTACACTCATAATTCACTCCCTTTATAAAATACTATCTGATCAAATTTACGTTATAAAGTCATTTACTAAGCACATTTTTTTTCAAAGTGGAATTTTTCTCCGTTCTTTTGTAGGAGGTAAAAGTCGGGCAAAAAAAGACTTAGAGCATAAACCTTTTACCTTTTTAATTAATGTTCTTCTATACCGTAACTAATCGTAATAGTGGGGAGTTAATGACTCACCAGACACCTGTGTACGCTGTTGTCTTCTTTATGGTAAAACATTTTCTGCTGCTTAAAAGAGGATGTTAAGGAGTTGTGGAAACTTTCATTTGAATTCTCACTTAACTTGCATACTTACTTACTTACTTACTTACTAAAAAAAGCATTCAAGACGAACATTCTACGTATATGTGTTCTGATTTTAACCTGTTTGTCTTATATCTAGTCTTTGTGTAAAACTGTCCAATAATTTTCAGTCTAACTTCAATTAACAAGTTGGAAAATGTTTTAACTTGTGAGGTTTTAAGTTACCTGTTGTGTCTTAATTACTGTGTGTGTGTGTGTGTGTGTGTGTGTGTGTGTGTGTGTGCGTATTTTCTTCATCTCATGTGGGTCATACAGACACCTCCTGACATCCTTGATTTAATATTCTTCTCTACGACAAAGTTATAATTGGGTGGAGGACACATTTCGGTCGAGGTACAGTACTTATGTATGTGGCTGATGTCATGTGCACCTCCCCAGGCTAGAGGTGGCTGTGACTGTGAACCACGTGTACCTGACCAGGATACAGGTGGCTGTGTCATAAAACCTCCTCAAGCTACGAGTGATTGTGTCATGTGTCATATCTGCGCTCCAGGATATGTGAGCTGTATCATGTGTCAAGGGAGCCTCGCCAGGATTTCGTCGAAGATTAAATAAATAGATAATTTTATACCTTTTTTATTCTTCTACACCTTCTTACACCCTTTCATTCTTCTCCACCTCCACTACCCACCCTTTCATCTCGCTCGCACACACCTCTTGTTACCCGTTCCCCTCCCCTCTCCCTCTACCCTCTTGCTCTTCATTTTCTCTCCTTCTTTTCTCTCCCTTCCCTCACTGCTTCCCTTCTCCCTCCCTCAGTCCCTTCTACTACCACAGTACTCCCTTTCCTTTACTCAGTGCCTCTCCCTCCCCCAGTGCCACCCTCTCCCTTCCTCAGTGCCACCCTCTCTCTTCCTCAGTGCCTCTCCCTCCCTCCCTCAGTGCCTCCCCCCCTCCTGGTCATCACCCCGGGAGGCACCAGCAGGGGGTCAGGTGACGTAGTGAGGACGTTATCTTCATATTAGTTAATGTCGCCGCGGCACAGGTGAAAGGCCGCTCTTATTGAGATGTTGACCGGAGCTCCACACCCCGTCCTCCACACCCCGTCCTCCACACCCCGTCCTCCACACACCACCCCGTCCTCCTTCCACACCCACATCCTCCACACCCCGTCCTGTCCTCCACACCCCGTCCTCCACACCCGTCCTCCACCCGTCCTCCACACCCCGTCCTCCACTACACCGTCCTGCACCCATCCCACCCCGCACCGTCCTCCACACCCCGTCCTCCACACCCCGGGTTACTACCATTTTAAAGCCAAATATTTCTTTTATTTCCCGACAGGTTTAAGGCATGTGGTGGTGTTACTGTTGTTTTACTTTGGTTGTTTTTGTTGTTTTCGTTAACTCATTTGTTAGTTTTATTGTAAATATTGTTATTATAGCCAATACTCTTCTTTTGTACCATATATTAAAGGTATATCGTTAAGTAATTAGAAACCGGAGTGATTTCCCCTTTGGCACGATAACAAATCAACTAACACTAATTAGTAAATATAGAGAGGTGAATATACAGGTAGATAAATAAGTGAAGGAGAAAAATCAAAAGAAAATATAGAAAGATCAATACCAACACAAGAAGATCAGAGTGATATTGGAGTATTGACTTACATAAACAGAGAAAAAAGATTACAATGAATTTAAACAACGACCAGACGGAAATACAGACACAAACAAACGTCTCGGGAAACACAGGTATATACAGTGTGAGAGAAAGTGATAAAGTGAGAAATATAAATCTGTGAAAGTGAGGGATAGTATACAAGAGATAACAGCAGAGATAGAGGAAGGCAATAATTAAAAGACCATAAGGTACGTAAGTTGAGAGAAGATATGCAGATGAAGACACAAAATATGGATAAAAATCTAATTGGGTTTAACTATGTCTTAACTGTCCTTATAACAACAATGTCTTATATGTATACAGTAGTAAGGTAGAGGCAGCAACACGTGTCAGGTAAATCTCCTGGGGTTGGGTTAAGACTGGAGGCGGTTTATATTGATAATAACTCCATTATCAACTTAATTACAGGTGTCGCCCATGACTGGAACAAAATGGTCATGTGAAGCACAGCGTGTGAGCCATTAGTGTCTCCTGTCGCCTCAAACACCACTAACTTTCACCCTTATTTTTTATATTAATAAAGGTTATTTTTCCCACATAATACGGGGTTGAATGTCATTTTTTCATGCTGTTGATGAAGATGAAAATGGCCGCCACGGTGAGATATGACTTGATGAATGACTTCGTCGACTGCTGGAGGAGTAGAATATTATATGCTGCAGTCTTGTGTCTGAAGGAGCCCCGGGTCCTCTGGCCAAGGTTTAAGTCTTTACTGTAATTATGTATAATTGATTTTTTTGGTATTTTTTTCTTGACTAATTGAATTTTGTTGCTCCTGGCTGCCGGGTCTCTTGTTCCTCCTTTGACGTACATTAATTCTTATTGGCTTTGGTAATTATTGAAATTATGATGAAGTCGTGCGGAGGTGAGAGTGACAGATAACTATGAGAATGTTTTAATGTTTTCCTGAGAGGTAAGTTATAGTGACACGTACAGTAGCTATAAGAATTATTTAATGTCTTTCTACAGATGCAGATGATGGTAACACGTGTTTATATGGAATGTCTGAGAAACTTTCGAGGTCTAAATCGTGTTTTTAACCGTGAGACAATCTTTTGTCATAGAGGTGATGTTTACAGATTAAATGTGTGACGAGGATTGTGTTCACCCGGATTTATGAACCAATGGTAAAGTGATTAGTGAATGAGGTCTGACTACCAATGTGTGTACTTCCCTCCCATACATACCTCTTCCCTCCCCTACATACCTCTTCCCTCCCCTACACGTCCCTCCTCCCTCCCCTACATACCCCCTCACTCCCCTACACGCCTCCCTCCCTACACATCCCTCCTCCCTCCACATACCTCCCTCCCCCTCCTCCCCTACATACCCCTCCCTCCCCTACACGTCCCTCCTCCCTCCCCTACATACCTCTTCCTCCCCTACATACCCTCCTCCCTCCCCTCTCCCCCCTACACGTCCCTCCTCCCTCCCCCTACATACCCCCTCCCTCCCTACGTCCTCCTCCTCTCCCTACATACCCCCTCCCTCCCCTACACGTCCCTCCTCCCTCCCCTACCCCCCCCCTCCCCCTACACTCCTCCTCCCCTACATACCTCTTCCCTCCCCTACACGTCCCTCCTCCCTCCCCTACATACCCCCTCACTCCCCTACACGTCCCTCCTCCCTCCCCTACACCCCCTAAGGAAATAACAATAGCTCCAACTTAACCTACCCCTAACCTAACACACCCCTAGCATAATCTAGACAAAACCCCAATTTTATTATAAAGAATCATGTTCTAGCGTGAGGATCAGTTTGGCTCTTAAAAGATTCACAGTTTGTTGCAGGTAGAAATAAGTCTCAGATTTTCGGAGCTTTAAAGTATTTCTTCAAAGTTCGGCGAAAAAAAGAGTTTTAAGAGCTCACGAAAAGGCTCTTGACATTGCCAGGGTTGCAGTAAAAGAGAGATAAAACACGGCCGTTAAACACGACCATTTTGTCACACTACGAATTGGACAAAACAATTTTCACCTCACAGAGTCTGGCAGTGGATTTTTCCTCTTTGTTTATAAATAAATGCATAATTCACCTGAATAGTCAGCATAAAACATATTTTATTTAATGTTTTTAATCTTTATCTAATTCGGAAAAAATATATATTTATTGTTAATCTCTCTTACATTCACTATATATATATATATTTTTTTTTAATCTTTTCACCTCCTTATTTAACTAACTTACCCTTTAAGCTTGTGACCGTAAAAACACACACAGTAGCTCTCAGTATATGCCAAGTATGAACACAGTAACTCTTTCTGCTCTCAAGTAGCGCAGCGAAAACACTTAGAGGCAACACAGATTGTAACTTCCACGCACGTTTGGGAGGGAGCCTGGCGCATAACAGGATGAGATTATCAAGGGAATAAAATCTTTAATTATTATCCTACAAACCAACATCATTTAGATCTATAATAGGAAAATAATACGTATTGTTAGTTATCATTAGAAGAGTATTTAAACCGCTAACTAATAAAATTTGGTCGAATAAATCAGAGTAAAATACAGTTGTACCATGAGGAGATAATACTGGCACAGTAAATAAAATACACCAGCAAGGATGTTGTTTTATATTATTATACTGAAACTAACGACATATATACAACAGGAAGAATTACATCCTTGAAGAGAAAAGATAAATACATCAAGAGGTAAAATTACTATTAAAAAGAACAAGAAATTATTAAATACGGGATAAAAAAGAAAGAAAAAAAGAGTTAAAGCAGGAACAGGTTGGTAAATGACAAGGTACATTAAAGTGAAAGGGACAAGAAACTATGAAATGTGACAGGGGGGGAGGTCAGACCCCGTAGCCACTAACTATATACGTATATATATCCGGAATGAACGTATGTAGTTAAGTTCATCTCACTAAATTAGATGTGTGGGGTTTTTTTATGCTCTGACCTAAATGAGCCAGTTAAATGCGTTCTTATATGTTCAGTTATTAAGAAAATCCCACTTAATAAACTCTGAGACTATGGGAGGTGAGAGAGACATGAAGTAATGGGGAGGATTAATGATGACGGCGGGAGAGACACTGATGGTGGCCTCATGTAACACATTATTACAGTAAGTGGAGTAATGTATTACGTTAATTACCAGGAGGGTCCCGCTCCTTCATCTACTACTACTACTACTACTACTACTACTACTACTACATTAAAAAAACGTGGCCTCCAGCTTCCCCCAATAGCCACACCTTCGCCACCATTTTATTACCTTAATATTAAATATCCTAATACATAAGTAGCTATCCTAGCTGTGTTGAGTTAGTTGAGCTGCAGATCTATGCGGCATTCAGTGACTGTAGCCTCAGAGTCAATATCTGCAGCTGTTGTCGGCTTTGGGGCCGAAGCTCTCGTTCCCCTGAGGCAGAGCAAAGCAGACCTATGGAGAGAGAAAGACAGTCGACATCTCATCCAGGCTGTGACATAACTTCTGGGCTGCTGCTTCTGTTCGGATATCACCTCCGCGAGTTTGGAGTTAGAAGCATCTTGCACTTGGTCCCATCCCACCAGAGGTTGTGAACACCAGAGGAGTGAAGCTGCCTTGATCAACGTTCTGAATTCTCTCCCCATATGCCCTTATCTTGTCGTTCTCGTTCCTCCTGTGTGCAGCATCGAGAACTAAGTTACGGTGACATGCGGCCATGGGATTAAAATTCCTATGTCGAAGAAGGCTCGCTGTCCCGGCGTCCAAAATCCTCGAGCACTGACGTCAACATGGGCTTTGTTGGATGTGTTTGAAGTCCTATGTTGGAAATTCTCACCGTCCAATGGAAGGAGGGTCAGTTCTACCATGACATCACGACAGATTTCCTTCAACTACTACTACTATTATCCCGTCTGCTCTGTCGGCACAATAGTGTGTAGTTCTACCTGGAAACTTGAAGCATCTCTCTCTCTCTCTGTTTTGTTTCCCTTGATCACCGTCTCACAACCTTGCCAGTACTATCACTACAGTCCTGCTGAAGCGAAATTTAATTGATTTTACTTAATATCCCCCTCCTCCTCCTCCCTCCTTCACCTTTGTCTTATGCCTCACCTCTCCACGGTTCATAAGACATAATTGCATCTATTAAGTCTACCTGGGTGTTCTGACACAGGTATATTGTCCTCCTCGATCTCTCACTCTTCCTTCTCTAAAACATTCCACAGTTTAATCCACGATATACTGACGATATGTTCCACGCTATATTGAACGATTTGTTGGGTAGTATACTGAACTTGGCGGTATATTGAACAATACAATCGGCGATATACTATTCAAAAAAAGGAACAGTATATTCGACGATATATTCGAAAGTATACACCATGATGCATTCGATGGTATATTCCACAATATACTCCAAGGTATATTTACCATTATACTCGATGGTATTTTCGATAATATATTAACCGGTATACTAAACATCAACCTTGACGATATACTTGGAGATATGTTTAACAATATGGTGATCAGTATTCAAGACGACCGACCCAGGTGTTAGGCTGTGAACTGCAGGTAAACATATTGGGAACTACTACCACCATGACTTAGGGGGGCTTATAATATACTCATGGATATACTTAACACTATACCCAGGGATATACTCTACACAATACCTAAGGATATATTCTACATTATGCCCAGGGATATACACAACAATATACCCAGGGATATACTCAACAATATACCGAGTTAATAAGACATATTTACGACTGGTAAGACTAGTATATTCAGATGGGTGACAATAACAACTTATATTAAAATCATTGGAAGAAATTGGTTTATAAAATCCTTAACTAATTTCAGATCTGATATTTGATTTCGTATTAAGAAACATTTTTTTTTCTTTTTTTTTTAAGATTTTATCATTTTCAAATTATATCTTCAAATTTCTTACAGAATATTTATCATTTTGCACTTATCACACTTTATTCTTGCCCTTGTGGATATTTCCGATTTTTTTATGGACTTTTTTATTCAATGTCTCAGTTACTCTCGTGTACTTGAGGCCAAATTTCTTGATACATCTGAATACATGCACGTTTTCTCTCTCGTAAAAGCTACACACACACACACACACACACATCTGCCTAATATTCGGAAAATATTTAACCAGATCGTCAAATTGAGTTTTAGGTGGTCATTGTGTTTCTGATGTTATTTCCTGTTATTGGTGTTTATATGTGCGTGTGTCAGGCAATACAGTGTCAAGCTCTAGAGATAAAAAATTAAGTCGAAACTTGTGGAAGAGAAGAAGACAAGTCACTGATGTTGTGGCCAAAAACACGAACAAGAAACTAACCAAGACTAAACACTTATGGCTGACAAGACGAGACATATTTTAAACTTAGGTTTTTATTTCGACTGTGTATAATTATAATCAGAGATGAGTTATAAGACCAAATATTCATTGTATATTTTGTATCTTAATAAAAACGAATTAAAAGAAAAAATTAACTTTGTATATTCTGTATTTTATCAGAAACCAAATATAGAGTATGGAAGACAATTTAACTGGAGAAATAGTTTGACTGGTAACATTAAAGTCTGAGACACATGTAAACAACGATAAGACGCGGGTGTATTATGAGCATTAACCTGATCTTGTGACGTTCTTCATTACATGTTAGTAAATAATAGTAATATTACACCGTTAATATGTATGACGCAACGTACGTACTATTGACTATTTAAATAATGAACGACTGAGCCTTACTTTTCAACTTCTTTTTCATGAACGTTAACTAAGTTTTACAAAAGTATTTTCTACAATCCCATTAGGCGTCTATATATATATACACACACACTCTAAATGCATGTGAGGGTAACGTGTTGTTCTCTGTACTTACTGTAGTTACAACAGCTTGTTATATTGATTTACATTTTCATTAACATTCCGAGTGATGTTGCTGGGGTCAGTTTTTACCTTAACAATGGCCTTAATGACATCGCCGACTCACAGGTAAGAGTTTAACTTCACTTCTCAGGTAAATCTCTAAAATCGCCGCCAATTTAGATCAGTTTTCAACACGTTTCATAAAGTCAGTCCAGCGCGTCGTGATAAACAATCTTACAAACGAGCTCGTCAAAATACTGACTTGTTACGGCCACCAAGTTGGTATATCCGTAATGATTATAATCCCAGCTTGTTCTACAAGCCCGACCGTCAATTATGATATATGTAGCTGTCAGCGGTCCAGTGCGGAGCTGATAGCCGATAGCCGGAGCCCAGTGCGAGAATTAGCTCCATGGGCGAGAGAGAAAAACCATCACAACAGTTCACTACATGATAAATGATCTTTTTACCTCAGCTCTAGAGGGAACACCAAGGTCTGCTGCAAGATTCTGCCTCTGGTAAAGTGATTGGCTACATTAAGTGATAGTTCTTGTCAGTTACCAAGACTTTCAGGTTAGAATGATAAAGTAAACGGCCATGACTAGATAATAACTGTCTGAATGTACTGCGTCATTCACATGTTTAAACGTAAAAGTAGTAATCTTCTGTGATCTGGTAACCGCTGTTCCTGAGTTGCGTTAATATGCCGACCCATCTTACGTAAACAAGACACAAATGCTTAACTTTCACATAAAATGGATATAAATGTTGTTAACCCAACTTCTTATTCAAGCCGTTTATTATCCCACACTTGTGAACAAAGATGTGGCTCACTAAATGTAGAAACATTCCAATACAGACATTCCTTTATACTATGGTAATTGAGGTCAAAGTTAAGCCACAACAAAGCTTCTAAGGTGGTGAACTACCACACTACAGACGCGCTTAACTTGACAGACAAGAGACTAAATACTTAATCCACATTCGGTGAGTTTATTCTGATGCTCGTCGAAGAAAACGTAAAGAACATTAGGTGAAGTCTTATGGAGGAGGATAGTGGCAGCAGCAGCAGAGTATCAAGGTCTTATAGTATTTAAGGCTGGGGGTTATAGTGAACATGTGAGTACACTGTAAACAATACTGTACACCCAGTTATTACTCTTAACTGTACACGAAAACCGGTAGGAAAGGCGTCAGACTCAAGGAGAGCAGCAAGACTACTGTTGCTATTGTTCTTGTATTTGCTGTTGTGTTTGCGACTGCTGCTGATGATGTTCTCACCTACTCTCCCCCTAAGTGGCACTGTAATCTTACTTGATGGCCAGACATTTAAGGAGAACCTGCGCCTCACTATTAATACTTCACAACACAGGAGAAGGTGGGAGGGTGAAGGTCGTGATCCAGCAAGTGATGGCAGTGACTCACACGAATATAAACACTTCTACCATAACTTCTATTACTAAAACAAAGGAGAAGTTTAGTATAACTTCATCCTCATTTTACCTGATGATTAGAACCGAGACCCTAATGGCAAGAAATCCATTAGGACAAGACCATAATCCCAATAACAGGAACCTAAACCCTATAATAAGTCAAACTAGGTCAGGTTAGATTTGGTTAGGTTAAGTTGGGGTCTAATAGAACCAGGAACTATTAAGACCGAAACCCTCTTGAACAGCCACCAAAAGCAAATGAAGGCAGCTGAGAGGAAGTAGTGAAGGTGGTCCACAACATCGAGTCATCAGCTGATCTACCAGACACATCACCAGAAGCTGCCTCCATCAGCTGAGCCCAGCGGGTAATCCCCACCTCCCTCCCATAGTACACCTCCACCACCGTAACTAACTGACCCCCAGAAGCCCACACGCTATGGTTAATTGATCATCTACACGCCCATACTACAGGTAATCGACCATCAACACCCCCACGCTAATGTTAATTGCCTATTAGCACCCAAACGTTACGACCTATTGACCTAAGACACACCCATATCTCCAATGTCTATCGTCATCGCCACACCCACTCGACAACTAATTGATCTTTACCAAGCCCGCACAACTAAGGTTAATTCTCATCACCACGCCCACAGACAGAGACCAAACACGACAGCGCCACGGCCACCACCTTCACCCACCAAATCAGTCGGACACACTTCATTTTCATGGGCGTGACGACCTCCCGGAGGGTGGGAAGTCACTCCTCCAGCATGAACCGACGATGACCTATAGTGCACCACGATGGCCCTAGACGATCTTCAGTGACCCATTATGACCTACGATGACCCATGATGATCCACCACGACCCAATAGTGCCCCACGATTACCCACGAGACCCAAGACCCATAATGTTCAACAATGATCTACGACGATCCATAGTGACCAAATGACGACCTGCAACGATTGGTCAAATGGGTTTTTAATCCGAATGGACCCCAGTCCTAATGGGGACCCTTCATTAACCATTAAACTTTTAGCCCAGTCTTTGGGATTCCAATCCTAACGAGTCCTACTCCTGAGTTACTTCAGTCACAATATATCTCAATCCTAATATATCTCAATCCTAATATATGGGTTGGGTTAGGTTAGTTTGAGCCCTGTAAAACTGTGTTTCACTTGACCTCCAACTTGAACCACGACCCATGAAGGACAAGAGTCATATAAGGTGTTGAGACTTACCTGGGTGTTGGGCGGGGCTCAGGGCGTGATGTGGCAACACTCACTCACCTACAAACGTTGTTTTTTTCCTACTAAACTCACTAATATATTGACGTGATGTACATTACAATATATTCAGGGTTAACAAACTTGGGCTATGAGATCCAATATCGGCAGATGTGGATTTGTTAGTATTTAGCAGGTGAGATATGACCAGACAACAAGTTCTCTCACTGAGAAACGAGACCAACTTTATGTCTCATTGTAGCGAGGAATAAATGCTGTGGCCTCCCAAATTTCATTATCAGCCAGGTAGGTGAAGACTCATTGACCTTTTACCTGTTCGACAGGTGAGGTAATTAACACAGAACTCTAAAGTTCATATCTTCTAAGTTATCGTTTGAATTTATCTTTCTGGAATAGCCTCAAAAGTTATACAGACCTTAAAGTTCATAATAGTATTGATCAAACCAACTGTTGCATTAGAAAGTTTAATAATATCTATAATTGGTAAATACAACGTGTGTTCTCAGGAGCAATTTATCTATACGAGCACTGTTGTGAACCGAGTCATGGATAGCGTTTGGTAAATCTGTTGGTCAAGCAATAAACGCCTCGTGCAAGTCCATATAAGCTCATGGTGAACACTGACTTGTAGACCGATTGAGAATTTATTTAAGTAACTACACGCAAGTCAATATACTTATATTTATATGCCGCGAATAATGAAGTGTACGTTCGTTAGGTAAAGTTGAGAGACAGTTTGTACGGCTTTATCTTGGCCTAAAGTGAAGGTGTTCAGTCCACATCAGTATCTGGTGGTTGTGTCTTAAGTATTACTGATGTAGTGTGTCTGAATAACTTGGAGGGAGGGTGGAGGGGTGAGTGTGTGGAGGTGGGGTGGAGGTTTTGGTGTGTGGAGGGAGGGTGGAGGGGTAGGTGTGTGGAGGGATAGGTATATGGAGGGAGAATGGAATGGAGGATTGTGGGATGGAGGACTGAATGGATGGAGGAGTGGAGAGTGGGTGGCTACAAAAATAATAATAGAGGAGTGGCAGGGTAGTGGATAGAAAGAAATAGATGGACGTAAAGGGAGGAGAGAGCATTGTCTGAGAAACCTTTAGGTAGTGAGGTGAGGAACAGGACACACACAAGACAGAGTGAGAAGAAGTGAAAGCTGGATGACACTGAGACTAGAGACACCTTGGTTAACTTCTGGACAAGATGGCAAGTGACGTGATATAAGAATCAACAAGATAATGATATAAACAATGGTACCTGAGATGCCCCTGTTTACCTGTAGTTTAATATTGGGAATTTATGTTAAAGATGATTAAAAACAAACAAGAATTAAAACAGGAATCAGAAATAAAGACAAAAATCTCTGCTGGGTTTTAATCACGAGATATATCATGCCTTTAATGTACTCTATTGTAATAATATCCTGGTGTATAAGGTTCCCTAACAAGAGAAGCGCTAACAGGCTTATTGTATGAACAGCAAATTTAAGATATAAGTCACATAAGGTGTTATTATCATGAGGCAGCCGAATGTGTCTATCATGATGACCTTATGAACCAGGCTACAGCTGCTCTCTAATACATGGACACTAACACAAGATAGATAGATAAATATACACGATAAAGCTTTAGGACAACATGGCCAGGAAAAATAATCTTATAACTATGTCGGATTTTAGAATGAAAGTATTATTGAACGTTAACTAAATTCTGGCAGTAAAGTGATTCGTTTATATTTGTGGTTCTTAATATATTTTGTTTTATTTATTTATTTATTTCCCTATCTGTTTTTAAAGTGTTAACAAAATAAACACTTAAAGTTGATACGAATATCTTCCACTCTGTATCAATCCATCACACACACTGCCTGGGGATACTGTCAATAAGATGATTGGATCTTAAATGCGACCAGTCTCTCTGTCTAAGTGGCTGGTTGACAGACTGACGCGTTACTTGTGCCATCTCTCAGTTACACTTGAGAGAGAGAGAAAGAGATAATGTTATGTCGTTCTATCTTCAGATTCTGTCTAAGTGGTTGGTTATCAAACTGACAGGTCGTGAGAGATGATATGTTATGATAGGGCTTCTGAGTCTGGTGTTGATGCCGTGTGGTCGTTAGTACAGCTCAAACAAGAATCTGTTTTTTATGTAATTTTGAGATGGTTACGGGGAATCGGTCCTTACACCTGACACCTTAACTGAATCTGGCGGGATTAGGTACAGCACAGCCCCTCCCCACGCAAAAAAAAAACCACACACACAGTAGAGGGCCATGGTCGCCAACCCTCAGACGCGAGTTGGCACCTTGATTGGTTGATTGAACTTAACCTAACTCTTAGAATTTATGCCCATTAGCATTAGGGCCAATTAGCATTAGGACTCAAATCATTATTTTTTTAAGCGATAAAATAATAGCTCCTATTTGTCATGATTCACTGTGTTAAACTGGAGGGATAATTTTACCCAAATTATCATATTTGTTTTAAGGCAGGTAATAATATTGTCAGTTTGTAATATAAATTATTTATTTTTATGGTGATAAAGTAAGTGGTGGTGTGAGGATATGAGGTGAGGTAGGAGGCCATAGCCTGGAGCTGTTGTGAGGGTGAGTGGTGAGGTAGGAGGCCATAGCCTGGAGCTGTTGTGAGGGTGAGTTGTGAGGTAGGAGGCCATAGCTTAGAGGTGTTGAGAGGATGAGTTGTGAGATAAGAGGCCATAGCTTGGAGGTTTTGTGAGGGTGAATGGTGAAGCAGGAGGCCATAGCCTGGAGGTATTGTAAGGGTGAGTGGTGAGATAGGAGGCCATAGCCTGGAGGTTTTGTGAGGGCGAGTGGTAAGGTAGGAGGCCATGAGGGAGACAGTGAAGGCTTGATAGCTTAATGGTTTGGTTTGGCTGATAAGATAAATAAGAAGCCTCGCTGGGTATTACTTGTGCACTGTTTGTGGCGACCAATATTATCAGATAACAGAAGGAAGATATATTACTGTGTCAACAAGATGGAGTGTTGATGGTGGGAGGCAGAAGCTTCAACCATCAACCAACTTTTACAAATGTCTTATAAACGAACTATCATTTGTGCCGCCCGCTTCCTTGTGTTAATAGTTTATGAGAGGTAAACGACACCACCCTACAAGACGACCAATGTTCTCACACTCCCATTATAAGTGGGCGGGTAAGTAACAGGCGTGAGGAGTGAGGCAGTGAGCAGAGGACGTGTGGTGGCTCAGAGGAAGAAAAACTACTCACAGTTCCTCATCACTCACCTGCCGTCCAGTGACTCAGAAGACAAATTGACTCACACTTCTCTGCCACTCATAGATCAGCCGCCAGCCAATCAAGAAGACAAAATACTCAGATATGTCGACCAATCACAGGTCACGAGACAGCCCAGGAGGAAAACTTCTCACATATCTATCTACAAATCAGTGGTCGTGTGATAAACGTGTGGATTAACCACTTACAACTGTACATTCAATCACAGTCTTGTTCCAGTTCTAAATATTACCTGCTACGCTCTCCACTCCTAACACTTGATGACTTACACATATCCATCACTAATAACCTGATCCTGGTCTAGAAAATGAATGTCATGACCCCAACTGAACACCAAGTCACTAGATGACCACCCACTCGACCAGCCTGACAGGGATGTAAAATAGATGCACATGTTGTACGTTCACCTACACTACCTGCATGGCCAAACATGATTTAGATTCCCAAGACTACATGGCCACACATACTTTAAATTCACACGAATACATAGCCACACCTAACACAGTTCACATACACTTAATAGTAACAGATCATACACACAAATACAGTGACATAGATATTACAAGTTCGTCCGCTCTCGTGCTAACCATACTGGACAACAAACATGCAAGGCTTTATTACTACCTGCACCAGCATCTGTTTGTATACAGCTGAAATAGTTCACAGCACCTCACACAAACTATACCACGAGATAACACAAAAAATGCAAGAAGACACTGCAATACATGAAAGAATATTTTAAATAGTTAATTATTTTTTTTTTATAAAAGGTAGTTTACACTTCTCAAGATTATATGTTAAGAAGTCTTGAGTAAATGGCAATATTTCTTATTTCGTAAAAATTATGCATTGTGGTAAAACATCAACACCAACAACAACAATCGGCTTTGAATAATGTTACACCAAATGGAGTTTCCCTTCAAGAAAAATCAAAGAATGTCCACAATATGACAACTTACACGCAGGGAATTATATTAGTAAGTAAACAAAGTTAGTTAATAAAGTTAATGGTATAAGATATATGTAGAGGCAGGAAGTGGTGGTCCAGGAAGGTTATCACCTCACTACATCAAACTGACGGCCATAATTTGTTTAATGTCATCCAATATTTTATCTTTGTTTCTTGTGGATAATATTTGTAGTTACCAACGTCTTCTATATTCCCTGCTTCATCCCCTGTTCCTCTTATAGAAGTAACTACATAAACTGGCGACTGTCCGGGACTTAGGGAGAGCAGCGGTGGACAGTGAAAGCAAGAGGCCTGGAGGTAATTCTGGGTCACATCTCCCTAGCTAACAGGGGAGTGTTATCGTGGCCAGGAGCTGTGTTGGTATCTTGGCCTTACCGTGGAGATGAAATATTGCCGATATGTAATTTACGGCTGGACATAAGGACAGAATTGGCGGGTTTCGGTGGTGGAAGAGAATGATTACCAGCATCAAGGAATTAGTGTTTATCTATCATGGAGGTAAATGGGGACTTGCTTGATCTTCAGACGACAATTTCACAGCCTCGAGCACTGTTGGGCTCGGCGGGTTGATAAAAATATTGTGAATATAAGATTTAGGGCTGGGCATGAGGGAAGACATAGTAGGTTTAGGGCGTAAAAAGAGAGTGACTATTTGCATAAAGAATGAGAGTTTGTCTTGCAAGGAGCACAGGAAATTTGCATTGCACTGAGACGTTGAAGTTGTGATCTGAGGCTATGTGGATATTTACGTTGTAGACAAAATTTTGTGAGTGAATAATACAGGGTTGAGCACTGGTGGATTTAAGAGGTAAAAGAGAGTGAATACCTGCTTCAAGTATAAGATATATGGTTAGCAAGGAGCGAAAGGTGATTTACATTGTCCTGGGGTGTAGTTACGGTGGGTGAAATTTGGCCGAGTAATGAAAGAATTAGAAACTTGACGGCAATGTTTCTGCTACAGTCCGCGGGAAGATAGATAGAGTATTTAGGTAAAGCGTTTGGTTTTGGGTGATTCATCTTTGTGTGTGTGTGTGTGTGTGTGTGTGTGTGTGTGTGTGTGTGTGTGTGTGCATATCAACATATCTTAAACACAGTATCATCATCATCATCATCATCATCATCAGGTTCTCTCAGTTATTACGAGACACACAGCTGTTGTTCGGTCGTAAGTGGGACAAAGGACCGCTTGGCGTGATTAGAATTCCTCTCACAGGTAATTATGATCGTTAACCCACCTGGGGACGTCTGAGAAGGTCGTCGACTGTGGGTTAAAGGTGAGAGAGTACCCCCTACCCTTACCGACCATGGGCACAGCGGGTCACTTCTCACCTGCCCATTGTTGGAATTTTTTGACACTTATTTGACGGCTTTTAATGTCTCCGGCATATCATGTTACGTTTATGACATAGAAAACACCATTCTTGAGCTCCCCCCTCCTTCCTCCCTTAAGAGCTATAGCCAGTTATGATACTATTTGTATCTTTATCTTAAGAACTTGAACATATTTTTATTACTATTACATTCATATTTTTTTCCTTGTTGTCGTCTCTCTTTCGGTAATATTCTTATCGTTATTATCAGTAGTAGTTTCATTGTTATTATTGCTTAGCTAATGAGTTATGACTTTTTTATCACTATTGACGCACTTAGTTACAGTAGCAGTATAGGTGTAAGTGAAAATGATTTGTAGGAAGAAGGAGAGCGTCAATAAAGCAGGATAAATAAAAGAAGGAAATTAAAACTAGGTATCTAGATAGCCAAATCCCAAGATATTGACGTAAATAAATAAATAAAAAAACTTCATCATGTAAGACTCAGGATGATTTTGATTTTACTTGTATATATAATAAAAAAATATATATTAAAACCCGATTCCTAATACCTTTTGGGGATAATTTTTTACGATTACAATAGCAGTAGTTATACGATAGACTCTACGGGTCCAGCACATCATCGATCAATAACAGCGTTGGCATTACGATTCCTCACGTGACGCCAATATAACATGCACTCCACCCGACATACTGAACAGCATACATACAGACTAAGAGACCCTCCATGTAAGATGTTATTCAAATGATAAAGCTTATTTCTTTGACCACTCATCTGTGACCAGCCAGATATACAGAACAAATTTACGAGAGGATTAAAGTAATAATATAGTTATATCATCATACTGAAAGTAATTAACCTGTTCAAAAAGTAAAACTACATGAAAATCGGTCCACATTTAATCAGCTGATACATAATTGATCAAGTGTTACACAACTAATCAAGTGTTACACAACTAATCAAGTGTAACACAAGTAGTCAAGTATTACACAAGTAATCAAGTGTTACACAACTAATCAAATGTTACACAAGTAATCAAGTGTTACACAAGTAATCAAGTGTTACACAAGTAATCAAGTGTTACACAACTAATCAAGTGCTACACACGTAGTCAAGTGTTACACACGTAATCAAGTGTTACACAAGTAATCAAGTGTTACACAAGTAATCAAGTGTTACACAACTAATCAAGTGTTACACAAGTAATCAAGTGTTACACAACTAATCAAGCTTAACACAACTAATCAAGTGTTACACAACTAATCAAGTGTTACACAAGTAATCAAGTGTTACACAACTAATCAAGTGTTACACAACTTATCAAGTGTTACACGAGCCACAACAGCAACTCTCAGACGATCGATCAGGGAGAGATACTGGAGGTAAATAATAATTGTTTTGATCCTTGACGTAGGAACGTAGGGTGGCCAGCGTCACGCATCACTACACCTCACTTAACCTAACCTAACCTAATACCATCTTACCTTCCCTTCTTGCTCATCACCTCCCCATTCTCTCCTGCCCATCATCTCCCCTCTCCTGCCCATCACCTCCCCTCTCTTGCTCATCACCTCCTCTCCTGCCCATCACCTCCTGCCCATCACCTCCTTCTCCTGCCCATCACCTCCCCTCTCCTGCCCATCACCTCCCTTCTCCTGCCCATCACCTCCCCTCTCCTGCCCATCACCTCCCTTCTCTTGCCCATCACCTCCCCATCATCATCATCATCATCCAGTTGATCACTATTTTTGGACAAACTTGTTTCACATTATCACATTAATTCTTCATCCTGAACCTCATCACATCTGTTTTCCTTTTCATCTCTAAATTATGAATCAGTTTAGCGAAGGTTTCAGTTAAATATTACTATTAATCATTTGCTAATTTCTCTAACACAACCGAATACCTTTGAACTAATATAAAACAAATGTAGCTCAATTAATATAACTTATATGAGTGATTGTTAAACTTGATGGCTACGTAAGGTTTGTCAACACGCATTAAGAGATATTTACAAAGTATAAGACTTAGAACCAACGCTCTAATTTATGCCTCACATCGTGTCCGTTTTCCTAAGAGATTGCCGCCTCCGTTGTTGTGGACTTTCCGACTCAAAACTCTTGATAGAAATCCGGTTGCCCAAGTTTAATAATGTGGGATCACTCACTGGGGGAAGTACAGGTTCTGGCTGATGGATCTACTACAATGGTTCATTCCTTATGTATAATTGTATAAATCTTGATAACAAGTGTTAGCGGTGGTGTGTTTAAGACGGTGTTAATGGCCCTACCACTGATACAGGGTTTTTATTAACACACCTGAGAGAGAGACGGAGTGACGACGTAGCTTTTGTTCAGCGTAAAGTGAGGGAGGAAAGGTGTCATCTCCCTTGTGTGTGTGTGTGTGTGTTCCTGTAATGGGGTTGACGTGTACGTTGCTTTGTAATAACTGTACAGTGTGATTATTCATAATTATTATCTTGACATAGTTTAAGGTAATATTTACAACAATATATAACAGTGGGAAGCTCCTTGAAGAAATTAGTCATAATACCAATGAACCACACACCGTTTCTTGTAATAAATATGGCGATTTCTATTCTAAGTAATGTATACGATATTTTCATCCTGTGGTTTTATTAATTTTGTTTTATAACTGTGAAAGACACTAACTCAGCGGCAGAAAAGTAGCCGATTTTTGTGTCAGCTGTGCGATACTTTTCTCAGCCTCTGATGTATTTCTCATTTATCTTTAATACAATAATTCTAAAAAACTATATTTTTTACCCGTGTTAGATGCGACTTTTGTTTTGCTTTAGAAATTTTCACGAGGTTGTGTGAGCTACCTGAGCACCTCCTCTCACTATCTTACACTCGTCTTGTGTTGTTCTTCTCTACCATCCTTCTATCATTTTCTTCTTGATGTTTGTGAGTGTCTCGAGCCATCTTACACAAGTGTGGGAGGAGAATGAAGGTAGTAAATAATCATATATTTAAACAACATTATCTTCTTTGTGTTATGGTCGATTTTTTTTCAGAATTCACTTGACTCGGAAAGATAATTTTGTCTATTTTTTTTTAGTTTAAGGTAACAGTTAAAACTATATAATCAAAATTCATCTTGATGCATCATATCTATAATCTAATCTAAGACTGTTCCGATTACTTTAAATATCTACAATAGCCAATAATCAAGCCGTTTGATATTATCTTATCACTTGATATATAAATGTGTGTAATAACAAAGAACAATAATAGCCATTAATGATTATATTACAATTTAACATAAGTACAATATAATATCTCTATAATCTAAAATTTCCATATATTTTTATTGATATCTGATAACAATAATCACCATACCAAAAAATAATAATTCCTAAAAATATATATAATTAAAAAAAAAAAACATGACACTTTAAACTGAGAATAAAACTCCCTATATAATTCCATCTTCTATAATAATTCCATATAATTCACTTGATTAATTTATTCCACCACGACAAAAAATAATAATATCCAGACTACTGTTTATTCGACAATGTACTAAAACTTTCCTAGAATTAAAGTTTCAAATAAATCCTACACGGTCTGTTGTGGGCATATTAACCCATGTAAATCATAAGAAGGCTTCGGTACTCTAATTATACCGAGTTAACTGTCTCCTTCTCTCTCTATCTCTCTATCTATCTCTTTATCTATTTAACTACCGTCTTATTACTCACATAATTATCCATCCCGGTTCTTATCTCATCCGTCTCCTCCTATCAGATAATCTAGGTGAATATTAGTCTGTTTCTACACACTAATTTATCTACCTGTCTTTCAGTATCCTTCACTTACCGACTACTTATCTACTTAACAAATATCCCTTATCTACCCACTCATCTACCTCCATTCTAATCTCCCTCTTCACCTTGCTACTTACCTATTTATATACCAGTCTATCTACTTATTCATCTCCTCATATCTACTTAAAAACAGGTCTGTATCTAATTACCTACTTATCGGTCTGCCTTCTTCTTTTCTTCTACCACAACGGAAATGATGACAAATAAATGATGTCAAATAACGACCATGATGACAAGAACAGAAGGAACATCAGCAATAACAGCAGCAACAACAACGACAAAAATAACAAAGATCACGATAACAACAAAACAGTAATGACAAAGACAACAACAACGATAAAACAACACCATTTATAAGAAAGATATAAGATAATACAAGAATAAATTTCCCTTGTACAAGTTTATGTGTATGTATTATAATATGAAAAAAATACATATACATACTTTTATAACAACTAAGTATACGTGGTATTTATATACATATCAGCGACACTCTCTCTCTCTCTTTTATAACAGACAAATTGAGAAAGTCATCGAATATAGAAAAAAAAGGTTATTCTCAGTATTGGACACAACTTGGTAACACTGACAGGTTTAAATTGTCTTTGTGTGGATATAAAGCACACTCTGGCAACACTGTCGGGTTCTTGACTGTCTTCTTAAATATTAAAAATAATCCTGGTTAACACTGACAAGTTTGCCATTGTCTTCAAGGGTGATAACATTAACTTGGTAACAATGAAAATGACTCCAATGGGGGTTGAAGACAGCTTGGTAACACTAACAAGGTCAAACGTCAAGGTATCTAAAATATGTGGTGCTTGAAGGCTCGTCTAGCTCAACTGAAATAAACGTGTTTTTTTTTTGTTTTTTTTTATTTACATACCAGGAGAGGGGTGCTGGTTCAAGTCCGGGACACACACACACACACACACACACACACACACACGCGCTCACACACACACGCGCTCACACACACACATACACACACACACACGCTCACACACCACACAAAATTTCCTTTCTCCTCCTCTCTCTCTATCTCCATCCAAAGAAGAAAATTATATTTTTTTATTTTTATTATGTTATTATAAGCTCATAATCTTTAGAAGCAATTTTAGTTTGAATTAAGTGTGTTTAAATATTTACTCTAAACTCTATCCTATCTTGACCTTAATCATAACCTTCGTCCGGCGATCGTCCGTCAGGCGATTGTAATCTAAACCTTTCCAGAACATCGACAATAATTTCACGCCCTGAAAATTGTTGCTTTATCCCAGGTAACAATTTCTCTGGTGAAAGGACGGAAAGAGAAGGCACAGAAGTTTGCTCTCTCTCTCTCTCTCTCTCTCTCTCTCTCTCTCTCTCTCTCTCTCTCCTATATCTCAAGGGAGAGTTAGATAATTGAAGGATCGCTAACGACTCGGCTGTCACAACCCAAGTTAACGTAAACCTTCACACACCTCAATATTTTACAGCATCTCTCGTCTGGCATCGTCTCTTTAACGCCGAAATTACCCAGTTAAGATTCTGGCTACACACGTACAGGTTCCTCCCTCACAGATGTGAACTGAGGGTGGAGGAGGAGAAGGTGATGATGGTGGTGGTGGATGATTGGTGGTAGGGGTGGTAGTGGTGAGTGTATGGTGGTGGAAGCGGTGGTGGTGATGCATAATGTGGTGTAGTGTTGGTGGTGTATAAGAAACTCAGTGGGACAAAACACAACATCCTGGACTCGTTACCCACCAAGATACACAAACAATATATCCTTCAAGTGACTTCTTTTTTTTTTCACCCACCACAAAACTAATGATGATAAGAGCCAGTTCCGGGACCTTCATCAACTGGGAATACCAAGACAATAAACACATTAAAGATATTACTGTGTGGACAATTCTCCCTGGGTGAGGTTCTCGATGTGAGGTTCTCAAGGGTAAAAACTGTGACCCAGACTGTTGTGTTTTTGTTAGGATGATAACAACGCCCTGAGGATGCCAGGGGAATAAACACGACATTCTTACACAGCACACAGATGTTCACACGCTGATGACGGAGAATAAGAGACAGAATATGATAACAGAGAGAGAAGGAACTAATGATTAAGGAAACAGGAGACGAAATGAAGCAGGGACGTAGAAGAAACACAAATATAAACAGATGTAGTATTAGGAGTCAAGAAGAGATGGAAAAAGACTATACCAGAGGCTAAAAAGAAGAGGAATTAAAGACAGATGAAAAGAGGAATCAAAGAAACCAAACATTGGAGTCAGGGAAGAACAATATTTAAATAGAAAGAAAGGGGGCGAAGTAGAAACAAATAAAAACAAAAACAAAATAATATAATAAAAGAATGAGAAGAATTAGAATACATGACAACAAAAAACAGCATCAGATTTGGAGACAGAGACAGAGAAAGACAGGAGATAAAAGAAGGCCACAGAGAGAGTCGGGAGCCGGGCGCCTCACAGACAACCCAGGGACCAGTTTTTGCGGGAGCACCTGCATCCCCCGACGCGTCCAGCCTACCACCAGCAGTTTATGGCTGGGGAGTTTTTGCTGGCGGTACTGCCCCATAGTCGACCCGCGTCACCCCCGGCAGGTAATTTTGCGAGGAGCTCCCCTGTGCACACCACTTAACAGGGCAGCCTACCTAAATGATAAGTCTCTGTCACTTCTTCACTGTGAACATTTCTTCAGCCCCGAGGTAAACAACTGCCACGCCAGTACTTGTGACTCTTGTAATCTGAGATAGTTGAGCCACTATATGGGAGATGATTACCTACCATCATTAATATTAAGATGTATATATATGAGGCACCATAGTGTAATTACAGTAAGGATATTGTTATCCTCCAATAGGCGTCATTACAGTAATTATAACATTTGGTGAAGTTATTGCTACTTTCCTTATAACTGAGATAAATGGCTACACAGACCAGCCCCTTCAGGCCATCTCCCACGTAAGACATAATATCATAAAGTGAAGACACCTTAACACGCCGCCGTGATACCAACTGGCAGGTGAAGAAATGGCACCACCACTTAATACCATCTGGCACGTGAAGAAATGACACCACCACTTAATACCATCTGGCAGGTGAAGAAATGGCACCACCACTTAATACCATCTGGCATAAGGAAATAGCATCACCACTTAATACCATCTGGCATGTGAATAAATGGCACCACCACTTAATCGACCCGTCACGGCAATAAAATTATCAAGTGTTAGTCAGAGAAGGCGGAGCTCTGAACACACACACACACACAACATAATTACTGATTGAAAAGATGGATAAAAACATGAAGCCGCTGAAAGATTAAATTATAGAGTTGATGTTTATAGGCGGTCAAGAAACTTTCCCTCGGGAGTGATTAACGTTAGATATCAATTATTATGAGGCCAAGTTTAACGCCTCATACCTACCTGGCCGAAGATTCTCGAAGATCAATAGTATCATTTCTATTACCTTTAATAAGGGTTTGTTGTGGTCAGAGATGAGACAATGCAACTAGATAGTTCTGATAAAGTTTCGGTGGAATTTCAGCCCCATCGACGCCTCTAGATTTCCAATATCTTACAGTGAGAGAATTAACTGATTTCTCATAGACATATTTGAGGGAAATTTACCATAGCAGTCATCGAGAGCCAAAGTGGTGGTAGTGGTGGACGTGGTAGTGGTGGTGGGAGTGGTAGTGGTGGTAGTGGTCAACCTCCAACACCACAACCGGACAGACATAAGGTTATTCGTGCGTGTTTTCCAGGGTATAAGCAAGGCCTCAGGAGGTTGAAAGGTGTAGCAGAGCCGGATCTGGGTACCACTGGTTGGTGAAGCTGTGACAGAGTTAGATCTGTTGGGTGCAGCTTGTACCGCTGCTTGGTGTAACTTAAGGTTGGTGCAGATCAAAGTGTATCGCCGTCACGTGTACCTGTCTGATACACTGAGTTCCATGTACTGCCGCTGACAGTATTGTATCCGAGTGAGTGATGCAAACGTACACATCTGCTCGTTTTGTGCACGTATGAACAGATGAAGAATACAAATATAATCTATAATAACAAAAATACGTGTTTGTCTGTCTGTTCCAACCATAACACCAAAACAAACGTATGAAGGTGCACCCAAATCGATCCATCGACTTACAGACAAAACACAAGCCCTGTATCAACTCAGCCATCGCAACCCTTCAGCGAATGAAGATGATTGGCTACTTAGATTAGGAAAAGTAAAGTACATGTAACATATGAGGTTAGCAGGAGAGAATACAAAGCAGCTGTGTTATGATGAACGACTTATCTCTCAACAATATACGAGAGAAACAAGAGTTATGTTTTGATATATAAGAGCGGATGACCCCCTGGAGCCAGTGACCCAATTAGCAGTGTGAAACCCTTACCTCCACGTGCCCTCCTCACACCTTCCCTCCCCTCCCAAGGCCAGATACCACGCCTCTCCACCCTCCCCAAGTCCTTTGATCTGGACATTTTCTGATGATGCTTTAATATTCACAATGTTTTCTAATCCCTTCAGTAGACGTTCTAGCTCTATTTCCCCGTTTTTTTAAGGCTTCTGACACCCTTACAAACCTTTTAAACACTGCATCGATAGATATAAGTCTTCTTAATCTCCAACACCGTCTCGTTAACTAAAAGCCTCACTCAATGTTTCGCAGTTAATCTAACCACTAATTACGCCACAGTTGAACACTTCGCCGTCTAGATGAATTAGCATTATCTTTCATGGTGTGTCGAGTGGACAAAAATAAACACTGCCTTTTATCCATTAGTTAACTTGTCACTTTAGTTAACTTACATGGTAATAATTTCATTCATTACGATCCTGACAGATTAACACAGCTGCTGACACGTGGTCAAATAGCACTTTATTGCCCCCAGGTAATTGAGTAAATACTCCTTGATTAATGTTCGACGAGCTGTCTCCTCCAGATGAGTTACATATGACGAGATACTTGACACCTCTTTATTGTTTAAGGTCTCTCAGTTTGTATGTACACTGTACAGTCAGTATTGTCTCTAAGATAATCAATAGTCAGGTTTCTCCGTCGTTTAGTTGATTGAGTTAATTATGTCTCTCCAGTTGTTAGTGTATATATATATATATATATATATATATATATATATATATATATATATATATATATATATATATATATATATATATATATATATATATATATATATATATATATATATATATATATATCGCTGATTGTCTTACGGTCATCTCACAGGTTAATTAGATTCAGGTGTTTTTCAAAGTGTATCTGTGGATGTTTCTCAAAGTCTAACATAACTGTAATGGTTTAATATGCCCGCCTCAACTCACTTCAGTGTTAAAAAGACCAAAACTAACCAAACCAAATCCAAAGTATTGATTAGGATTAAGGTGCTCTATAGACATAATGGGTTCTGAGCATAATGGTCCCCAATGTTAAGGAACAGGTTAGGTTAGGTTAGGTTAGGTTAGGTTAGGTTAGGTCTGTCAGCTGCCACAACCTGTCTCAACACGTGAAAAATATCTTGTACAGCTTTCCTTGCTCGTGTCGGCACAGATTAACAGTCACTATTAATTTACTTCACTGACGGCAGCTAACACGTTTACTGCAGTTGTTCATCACGTGTAGAAAATGTATTTTAAGATTGGATATTGACATTCGTGATGCCTAGTTGATAAACAGATTAACAAACTTTGAATATTATAAGGCTGTTGTAGTTGTATTTATTGAAGTTGTGGTATATGAGTATGGCCACACTTAATGAATAATATCTATATATAGGTTTTAACCACATTATCACATATTATCTCGACAAACACAGCTATAATGAAAATGTTTCTATACCTTTAACAATCTGACTTACACCAGAATGTGACTCGAAATAAGATAACATTATCTCTCAGGAACCATCTCTTTTTCTCAGCGTGGCAGGTTAATGGGGTCAAACTCATCCAGCGAACAACAAGGAGGAGAAACTAGATTCATTTGTACTGTACGTGATCATTAACGGGACACAAGAACTACGCGGGTGTGTGTAGAACACCTTGTGGAACACCGCTCATTTGTTCCTCTTCATCAGCTTCACATTAATCACCTTTGATGAAGTGTTCCAGCTGTCCTGTAGCTAGTTACACTACATGGTACAATTGCTGCACCTTCACACACACACACACACACACACACACGAGAGAAAACAAATAAAACAAAAATTTAATTATTTCTTGTGTTCAGATGTGTGTTAATGGCTGGTTTACAAATACATTAGAATATAACCAAAGGTGAAATTTTAACCTCTTTAACATTCCTCTTAACCTGATAATAAATAGAAGTATAAAGAAAAGACATAATATGGAGAATAAGAATTAAATTTCGTTCATTGTCTTTACCTTCACGTAATTCGTTTTGTTACGTTGTTTTGCGTGCGTGCGTGCGTGCGTGCGTGCGTGCGAGGGAGACTATTCCCAGCTCATCTTGTAAGCTCTCAGTTTGATGAATAGCAATTAGGATTAAAATAAAATAAGAGAGAGAGAATGTCTGACAAGAATGTTTGGTTGGCACTAGAAAATTAAGTAATCTAAAAATGAGAGAGAGATAGAAATAAGAAAAAAACAATAAATAGAATGAGATGAAATAAATTAATAGATACAAATGAGAAAATTATGCATAGAGAGAGAGAGAGAGAGAGAGATAATTGTAGCGAGAATATAGCCAAGAGCTGATAGGGTCGCTTAAACACCAGAACGGGTCCCTGTCACCTTACATGGCAAGTGAAGATGGACACAGAGGGAGACAGACAGAGACGGATGGAGTGAATAACAGGAACAGGTGGAGAAGTAGACAGAGATAAACGGAGAAACAGATAGGGAAAGAGTTGATCAAGGAGGAACCCTATATGATTAAATTACCTTACCTGTACTTCAATATCATAACACCTGCACTTGTACATCATCAATACATAACCACACAAGCATACCATCAGCTCTTTCTCTATACTATCGCCATTACAACCACAACCACCACAATTCAACCACCAATTATACCACCACAACTATTACCACTATAATCAACCACCACAACTGCCATCACCATTGTTGTTATTACAATCGTCACTACCACAACTACCACCATCAGGGAGTTTCCTATAATGGTCACTTTTTTTATGGTCGTCGTTTGTCGGTTTCAATAGTTACAACAAACCGGTCCACAATATCTTAAGCTGAAGATTTACATACTGTGTCCTCTCCCTCCCTCCCTCCCTCCTTCTTTCCTTCCCTCCTTCCTTCTTTCCTTCCCTCCCTCCCTCCTTCCTTCCTTTATTCCTTCCCTCCTTTCATCCCTCTATCATTCCTTTCCTTCACTTAATTCCTAACTCACCTTACCAGTGTTTCCCTCTTTACTGGGCTCGACACTGGTCCAAACTAGGTTCAACACAGGTTCAACAATAATTCAACACATGTTCAACAGTGGTTCAACATAGGCTCAACAAATATTCAATACTGGGTCCAACAAACATTCAACACCGGGAGGACTTAGCGTAACTCCGGGCTCCTTCAGGTGTCTGCTCGACCACCTTGATGGTATACAACAGTCGACGAGTCACCAGGTGTGGCCCAGGTGATCTTGGCACCTCATTAAGTTTCTTAATTCATCTGTTAAGACAGACGATGTGGTCAGATACTGAGGTAAAAAATATAACGAGTGACTTTATAGTGGAAAAGAGAGAGAGAGACAGAGAGGGTATACTACTGTAGCTAATCGCAATGGGTAGACTCTGTAAGGTTGGAGCCTACTGGTACTAGCCGCCTTTTAGGAGTGGATCCCATTAAACCAATAAGCTAAGTTCCGTGATAGGTGAATTGAATACAATATATATCTATATATACGAGATATATATATATATATATATATATATATATATATATATATATATATATATATATATATATATATATATATATATATATATATCAATCATATTATCCACACATAATCAGTCGTACAAGTCCTTCATGACTCACATTTATACAGTTTTTTTTTTTCGTCCAGTTTACTGTCGGCGGCGACAACGTTGTCTCGGGCCAATTTTTTGGTCGCATTTGTGCACGAAATTAAATTTAGTTCAATCTCATAAATCCACAAAAAATGGACAGCGGAAAGTGACAAGTTAAATCACCTCACCGCAAGATGCTGCCAACGTTTTTAAGTCCGTTATTATAACGCCGTAAAACTCCGAGTATAAATGATTAGAATAATGAGGCGGAGTTTTTCAGTGTTATGTTGAGCCAATAAACTCAGCGACAGAAGCTGAGAAGATTCCCAGTCGTCGATGGAAAGCTTTACCTTCCTGATAAAGTTTAGGTCGTATAAGGAAAGACAGGTTTATAGGGAGGCCCGCTATCCCTTATAAATCTGTGCCCGATATGATCTGTTACTTCTCGATTTATTCAGACAGGATTTTATTTTTTCATTTTTTTTCGCATATTCAAAAACCAGTTTGAGATACATGACCATATTTGCCTTGAGCGAAGATCAACTAAAACTATCTCGCTCCTTCAGGGTGGAATTATTGATACTTATCACGTCTATCAGAAAATGAGCGGAGTTTATTACACATCACGTAACTACATATTTGATGCTACATTAAGTGATAAACACGATAAGAAACTAATATTTGCTAGTTAAGGATCATATCTCACGAAAATGAATGGATTTCCCGTCAGAAATTCATTTTAAGATTAATGAGAAATAACTTGTTTGTATATATTTGAGATTCTTATAAGGACGTATACAGTCATGATACTTCTGGATGTGTGTATGTGAGTATGGCTATAGAATAAACACAGACGCTATGGCTACACCTGTATGGCTCAGTGAGTTCCTTTTGTGGCGTTCAGGTGTGTGCCATAATCATTATTCTCCAGTATCTAAATTAATTTACGTTCTTTTATTTATGTTACCCAGAGCACTAAATTCGTACATGCTATAATCTACCCAATGCTTGTCTAATCGTTTCTTGCGAACACACACACACACACACACACACACACACACACACACACACACACACACACACAATAAACGTTAAGGTGCTTCATAGAGAAAGTAAGACAAACACAATGAAAGAAGAAGCAGAGAAACAGATAACAGGAAACATCAACGATAACATAACTAAAGATAACAATGGAACTGATAAATCTTATCAATAGTACTAATTTAATCCATCAATAGTCAGCGGAAAAACAACAACTACATGTATTAATGCTAAACTACTGCTGCTAAACTACTGCTGCTAAACTACTACTAAACTACTGCTAAACTACTGTTGCTAAACTACTGCTAAACTACTACTACTAAACTACTACTACTAAACTACAACTGCTAAACTACTACTACTAAACTACAACTACTAAACTACAACTACTAAACTACTACTACTAAACTACAACTACTAAACTACTACTAAACTACAACTACTAAACTACTGCTAAACTACTACTACTACTACTACTAAACTACTGCTAAACTACTACTGCTACTAAACTATTACTACTAATTTTAATACGGATGATAATGACCTCGAATCTATTAGTAAGGTTAATATACAAGTAAACGTTACAAAAGAGGTCACAGATACACGTGTTGTTAGTAAAGTCTAGGGCACAGTAACACCACATAACATCTGACCACCACTCAGGGGGAAAACGGATGTGTGTGTGTGTGTTAGTTTTCATGAGTAAACTACTAGCGTGGAGACCAATGACATCATTACATTTAATATAACCTTATGTTGCCTATTTACTTAACATAATACCGCAATAAGTAGAAAACACAATGACCTAGATATCTTGAAGGATTATTATTTTTTGTTATGTAAATCCATCTCAGATATTTAAGTCGTAAAAATCAATGCTACTGTTCTCTTTTATGGCCGTCCACCAGGGCCGCCACCACACAGCTGTTTCGAATTCTTTAGTGTTGCAACAAATCAGTTTTGTGGTAATAAACATTATGGTCGGAGTTGTTTAAATACCAAACTGCCCTCGCTGATTAAGAGTCTTCAGGACCGTTATGCGTAAAATGTTGTTTATGTGATGTGTAAGTATGAGTGTCAGTCGCTGAAACTTTCTATATAATATATTCTGAAATATATCTTACATTCTTGTCTTGTTTTTGTGTCCTCTCCCCGTCCGGTGTGTGTGTGTGTGTGTGTGTGTGTGTGTTTGTTTCAAGCTTACCTAAAGAATCCTGGACTACATAACCAAGAGATATAATGCTTATATAAAAAAAAAATTATAGCTGATGTTATAGAAACACATAACAGTTCGACCTTCAACAAAACAAATATATTCATAATAAAACTAAACTGATATAGATCATATTTCGATAATAAGTTGACTTGATACGTTCTCTAAAGACCAATGAGAGACAAACTTCACGAGGACTGTTTACGTCTGGGCAGTTCACAGTTTCCCCACTTTATTTCCCACTTCCTATCTTTACCTTCCTCCTACACCTTCTTGCATCTTCAGAGTAAACGGCTCTCTTCTCTCCATCTCAGCATCATCATCAATTTATCTTGTTACCTTCAACACTTATCAGCTTAAAGAATTATATTATTATTATTAATAGCTATTGAATTAAATTTTATAATTACAAAAAAAATCTTTAAAACATGAAACTCCCCGAAACGATTCAGCGTAGTCTACCAAACAGTATGGTGCGTATAATTCCGTTTTCTTTGATGGACCTCGTTCTCTCAACTTACTTTCCATTTCAGCTGAAGGTGCGTTAGTTGCGTCACTTGTTGCGTTATTTCGAAATAAACATTAGATAACAAATGAAAACGCGAAATATATTTTGTATTTCACAGATAAACACATCGTTTTGAAGATAATACCGTATCTTCACAACTAGTAAACTACGTATTTTTGTTTCATATTATAAAACAAAAATACGTTGTTTACTAGTTCTTCCACGTAAGACAACTTATTGTTCTCAGCACAACATGGCCGACACACAACATCAACTCGAGAATAATCACAGCAAGAAGAATCCTAACACAGACCCATTGCCAGAATTTTTAAGGGGGTTCGTTTTCTTTTCCGAGATGGGTTTTGGGATTGAACACACACACACACACACACACACACACACACACACACACACACACACACGCACGCACGCACACACACACACACACACACACACACACTATGATTTATATACAGTAAAACACAGAATACCATGTTTTATTTTTTTCCCAAATACTAGTAATATTACAGAGGATAAACACAGGTTATATAAACCCAGAAACACTGGTGTGATCAACACGGGAAATATTTTCAAGTAGTCAAGCTGCTAGATTTCACCACGACACCAATTGTTTTTCGTTTTGATACTTGACAAAACGGTTTCAAAATAATGAGTTAAATCACATCTGGAAGCTCGGTGGTTTGCCCGGGATATCAATGGCACATTTAGATGAAAACTGAAAACTTGCGATATTAATTTTCACAGTCAAAGGGGATGTCGTTTGAATCCCTCGAACCCCTGGCGACGAACTTGCAGCATCATTGAGTGTCACAGCAAAAAAGAAAAACAGCATCACAAAGCATTATAGAAGAAGCACAACATCTTAGAGCATCACAAAGAGAGAGGCTATTTGTTTTTATTCCAAGATATTCTGAACAGTTTACCATCGTCTGTAACCATATATTGTACAGTGGTTCTAATAGACCATCTCATTCCCCTACACGCATCGTTTCTTTAATAAGTGTTAACCTGTGCCTTCCTGTTTACTCCTTCCATTACTGTACTTACTACCAAAATGAACTCGGGTTATGTCTGTTTTTCCTTTACAAACCTGTTTTTCTTCCATGTCTTATTTGGCTTTGAAAAAAAAAAAAATTTCAGGACCGTATGAATCAACAGTAGTCGATATTTGTAAAAATATTTGTTTATCCAGAATGATGTAATAAATGTGGTGTGTTTACGCAATAACTTGACGCAAAATAATGTAATAAAACTGTGTTTTTTAGAGTGAGAGGACTGCCTAGGTTTGCTTAAGTTTTAATTTCGACGAATGAATGTATACATTCACCTGAAAATCTTATCCCCACTTAGGGGTGACAGGTCAAATAGGTCCAACACTTAAGGGGTCTCAGTCGCAAGGATCCCCAGGTTTACGCGGCCCAGCCTCAAGGGTTAGGGAAGGTTGGGTTGGGGCCCAGTAAGAATCAAGGCTATTAAAACTTGGGCCAGTAGAACTCGAGCCTACTCGAACTGGGGCCCATTTGTCCTTTTATGTCGTGGTTTCGTGGATTGATAAATGTCACTGTAAATTGGCGAGGGTCACGACCTAACTCTCGTATATTCAAATCAGTATTTACTTATGTTTGCCTCTTGTGTCGAGGCTGATGCACTTGTGTGTTTACCTCACGGCTTTATGGTGGTGTGTGACGCCGCTCCCTCAACCCTGCACCTATTGGCACCGCCCACCTTGTGTTCCCTGTGCTTTACTACACCGTAATGGTGTTAACCTGAAGGTCTATATCAATATATTGAGTGTATAAGTGATATATGCAAAAAAAAATATATATATAGCGACTCCTTCCCTGCAGCTATACACACGCCCAGCTTGTGTTCCCTGTGCTTTATAACACCTTAAGGGTGTTAACCTTAACACCTGGACCAATATATTAAGTACACAGTCACTCGTATGTTTGGTCCGATTTGCTTCGTTTGAAGATGTCAAGTTAAAGAGTTCTTTCGTTTTCATTTTTATTACAGTACTTGTGCTTTATTACAGGTTTATTGGGTCAATATATCTAATAAATAAGGACTGGGAATGTTTGGTCTGATAACTCTTGTCTGGAAGTGTCGGGGTAAAAAATATTTTGGATTTGCTTTTTATCTAAACGTTTGTGTACACAAGATGTTTACAGTACATTAAGGAACATCTCAGAGTTTTATTAGCTCGTTCGCGGTGAGAGATGAACTCTTAAATTGTGTTTCACGACAGTACATACTACGGTTTTTATTCTGCATACAGATGGATACCTGTACTCCGAAAGAAATTAACTGTTCATTAAGATACAGAGAAATGTTTAAGTTTAGTAGAGGCGTTATATTTAACCAAAAAAGTTCGTGCATCTCTTTGCTTTACGAATTTAGTTCATAACCAGACACATATCTAAGTTTAACAATGAGAATATTGTATCAGAAATTCCGTTAATAGTTTTTTAGTTTAAAAACACAGTTCATTCACCTTCTAATACATTCATCTATAATGCATTCAGATTCACCCCTTAAGGCAAGCAATACCAATAAATGAATCTAAGTACCTGAAAAATTAAACATGAAAATTATCATAGATTTATATGATAACTAAATACGATTCATGTATTCACTTATGAGAGTTATAAAGTAACGTGTGTAGAACCGCAACCCTCATAATTATCCGTGTTATAAACAGCCCTAAAATCTGTGAAATCTGAGGCTTGTGTAGCTTAACCTGAGAGTTCAGTAGTTAAGAAAATATCAACATGGCAGGAGCACCTTTATGACCACTAAAGCATCTTACTACATCAGATAATTAGCGCTGATAATAAACTAACAGAGATCTTTAGATGCCATGTAAGTTAGTATTGTTGTTGATCCTCATGGAAGCTTCTCTCTCTCCTTCTGGCCAGATTGGTGGAATTCTCAGGAACAAAGAGAGACACACAGACGGGATAGAAAGCGTCTCCCGGGGCCTTGGTGTTTTTAAGTGTCCAATATATCATAATCCACCTGGTTTACAGATGCACTCCTGAGCATTAAACAGCTTGAGGCTCGTCATTATAAAATTATTTCCAACCCGCTAGAGCAAGTATTGGCTGGGGATCATCCTCTACCGGCAGTACGAGTTGTTATATTTTTTCCTTCATTTCATTATTTCTAAGATATTTCTATAGTTTTTGAAGAAAATAAAAATTGAAGTTATTGATATTATAGATGACAGGAGGGTATTTCATGTCCCCATAAAAAGAGAGAGACGCAGGAATGACGTTGTTACTCATGGTGTCTTAAAGATAAAAAAAACATTGAACACAACCACATGATGAAGCTTGTAAACTAATGTAAACACCATCAGGAAAAAGTGAACAGTGGAGTGTAAGGTGGCGTGGTGGTCCCGTAGACTGTCACACCACACCTGAGGCTTCAAAAAGAGCGCCTCCACATTTCATAATTTCCTCTTTCCCGCCGTTGGCTTCACTTTTCCTAGTTGAGAATTTATGTGTCAATTACCAATATGTTTTTCTAACACATTTTTCCCACTCTCACTACAGCATCTTAGCTCTAGTGCCAATATCTTCTCTATCATGCCCATAAAGCCTCACAAATTAATTCTCTCTCCTGAAGTGTGAGAATAAGTGAATATCATCTAGTTTTCTTATTATGGTTCGGTGTTTCTGTGTTAATTATAATGTCAATGACCGTTTTTCGCTTCCACAGGTCAATACTGATGATGGTGGTACACGTTAGTCAAACACACACTCATTCTGAACAAAGGAACATAATGCTTTTGAACAGATGATTTTATCCCCAGAGGCAAAACACCTGGGATATCTTCTAAGCTGTCTTTCTCTTCTTCAAGCTTTACTTCATCGTGTTTCTTGCTCACATCTCCATAAAATTCAACTGCTCTTTTTAACATTGATATATAATTGCTTCTTATTACAGTTCATTCGTCTTGATAGTTATGCTCTCTCTCTCTCTCTCTCTCTCTATGCTTATGTTTATGTTCGGCTTTTCTTGGTGGAACGATTACTTTAACATCATCTTTCTCTGTAGTATGTAATTATGTGATCAAATATATTCCACGAGATGTTTCCCACAGCTTCACACAGTTCAACATGTTCATTCTTTCCTCCTTGGTTTATTTTAATATACAATTGATCAATTTCTTATATTGTATTTTTTTTCATATTTCATTACTCATTTTAATTGGATTATTTTCACCTTTATTCGTATTTTATTTTTCAAACCTCGTTCATCTTTTTTTAATTACGTTTCCCCTGACATACACACATTTTTTATCATCCAGTTTCCCATTTTCTTTCACTGTAGTCAAGGTAGTGCTTTCCCAATCTTATTTATTATATTTAAACTAGAATCCTCAATGAAATATCTAACTACACTAAATTTATTCTTTATCTCTAATCTGGGGAGAAATTATCTTCTAAACCATCTGAATAAACTGAGGTTATGGTTGTTTTTATTTTTTTAAGTTATTCTTATTTAATGTTTGATTTTGTTCATCTTTTCCTCCTCTATTTTTTTAACCTTTATCCTTCATATATTCTGTATTATCCTCCTCCTTCTTCTTCTCTCTCCCTCCTCCTCCCCCATCCTTCACTCTCCTCTCTTGCTCACTTATATTCTCTCATCTACGCCTTTCTCCATATATTTATCGCTTCCCCTCTCCCCACCACCTTGCTCTCTCTCTACATTTTTTTTTATTTTCTAATTTATTATTTTTCTCTTTCTCTCACTATTTTCTTTATTCATGTCTATTCATTCTTTATTTTCTATCGTATATATTATTATTTTTATTTTACCTCCTGATGGATTGTTTTACCTCAGTTTGTCCTAATACAATGGTGTCCAGTTATAGAAAACGAGCATCAGCTGACACCTCTAGTTAGGAGTCAACTAATTCCCTTCGTCAGTCCACAACCACCGCCACATCCTTCACCCTTAACGAGTAGGATATTATTAAGATTGTTTCTGCCTCACCCCCAACTCCCTAAAGATAATGAAGTAGGATGTAAGGATTCCAGAAGGATGGTAGCGTTACTGAGAGTTAGTGTAGCAGTTTATATTGTGTTTGAAAAAAATCGGAAAGTATAGTTAGGTTAGGTTAGGTTAGGTTAGGTTAGGTTAGGTTAGGATACGCACAAGTACATACATACATACGTAACCACACACAATCAGACTAAACACACACACACACAAACACACAAAGAAGAGGGAGGGGAGGAGGAGGAGTCACTGGCAAGCGTAATATGGATGACGAAAACTGTAAACCTGATCTTCACGGCGACTGGTCATATATCCAGTCGTAATAATAAGCACTAACTTATGCTAGAGTAACATGATCATTAATACCTGGGCTCCTGACCTACCTGGACGCCCTCATTGGCTCCTGTAGGGTTCTAGTCCTAACTGACCCGTATCACCATGGGCCTTAGTTTAAATGAACCCTAGATCAAATGGGTCTCACTCCTAAGCTACCTCAGAACTAATGGGCTCTAATTCTGATTTTGCCCTCGTCTAATGGGTTCAAGTGCAATGGACCCCAACGCTAATCGACTCTAACCCTAATGGTAAGGTTGTTTTGGGTCCTATAAAGACTGGGGCCGATTTGACTTGCAACCCCCAACACGACGTCGCTAGCATAGTAAGCTCTTCATTACGACTATAAACAGTCAGTCTTTAGCATACAACATTGATAAAGTCATTATTTTGGTTGTTCAGTGTTTATGATAGACGAAACACCCGGCACAAGCTTTACCTGAGTAAGGCAGCTCAATGAATCCCTTTCCTGACTGACTGACTGACTGACTGACTGACTGACTTACTGACTGAGAGAACTTTTTACTCCCATTTCCCCCATTCCTCATGCCTCCATCCATACGTAAGATTAACGCTGTATTATATGGTGCTTAACACGGTCTTCCTTTCGTAGATTCTCATTAGATAGAACCATAGAAGATTTTCAAGTCCTTGCAATTTTCCTTTTAGAACGAATAAGGTGTGTTTATGGTGGTTCTGGAAGGTGACGGTGAAGGTGATTGAAGGTGCATGAAGACTTCGGGGACTTGTGCTAATTGGCCCACACCTATTTGTAACTAACTTCATCTAACCATTAGAATTGGGGCCCACTTGAATTGAATTGAAACTTCTAATGGAATTCAGTTCTAATTGGCCCCCAGCTTAACTGAACTATCAACATTCGGGCACAATTTCAGTGGGTTTAGTTCTAATGAGCCCTATTCCTAAAGGGCACTCGTTTTAATGCCCAAATACTTTAGATTAGGTTGGTGCCTATTACTGTACAAATCGTCAGTGCTCCCAAAAAATAAAACTTGGATCATGTCTTAAGTTGCGTTGAAATCACCAGAATATTAGTTTCTTTTCCCGACACAGAAATAATTAGCGTCACACCTGTATAAAATATCATTAATGGTAACAGTGAACAACAGACTATCAAATGCTAAAGGATTATCAGCAATTAAAACATATAACTTAATTCTTCTACCGCCCATCCCAACCTCCCAAAAATAAAGTCGAATAAGGTAACTAATTTATGTATCACCGATGCTGTAAATTTGAGAGCCAGACCTTTAGAGAATATACTGTAGACAGAGTAAACGTGGATTAATGGTACGTTTATGCAACCACAATTCTTTTAATAATACATATGTAAGTTATACCAATAGTGTTAATAATAATGAAATAAAAATGAATATTACCTCATAAGTCATTTGTTTATTCCTGTGGGTCTTTTTTATTCATCCTTATGTAAAGATATAAATCTGTTAGTGTTAATTATTATGTAACTATTTCCTAATTATGTGAAATCGTAGGACAAAATATTTGCTTAAAAAATCTGACGTGAAAATTTGGCTTTGATCAGTATCTGTAAGTCATTGAAGTCACCAAAATATTAACACGTTACATTACAGTATTTGCTCATTGGTATGGAACAGCTTAGTTTCTTTTTAATTGGTCCTTTTGTGAGGATGTGTTGGAGACTATCATAAAAATTATCGATATTTTTATGCTACAAACTAGTTTATCAAATAATAAAGAAAAAATATAAATTACTTCACGATATAGTACAGATATACAATTTCTTCTTGATTTATACAATATACATAGAAACCCAACATTCCAAAATATTTACAAAAACCACAATGAGAAGAATAAAAAATATGCAAAAATAGAAAATCAAGAAACAAGCATAAAACACTTCAATATCACAAAACAGGATAAACCTTTCACACTGATCCGTAACTGATGATGACTGTGGGAGCTTCACAGGGCGAGACAAACACGCCAGTACCAAACGCTAAATATGCGACAGCCTTATAAGGGAGAGGCCTTCGAGTTTTGGCCAGACACTCAAGGTCACCCAGACCCAAAAGGAGAGGAGCAGAAGACGGAAGAAGGATGGGTGTTAAGGGTGTACTTGTCGGCCAGCTCGGAGTCCGGGGGTGTTGATGCGGGGCAGAGGCGCTTACCTACCTGCTGGGGCCTAGAGATGACGATGACTTAGCGAGGTACTGTAAAAGATGAGGGTGTGGAGTGTACGTGTCGAGGGAGGTCTTAAGAGTTTCAGATGTTCGAGACGGGAGTAAACGTGTCTGTAGACAGGGGTGGGGACGGGCTTGTAGAAGGTGAAGAGGGGGGAGAAGGGACGTTCCTGTTGGAGGCCTGAAAGTGACGATGATGTAATGGGTTACTGAGGGAAGATGAGGGCCAGGAGTGTACGTGTCCAGAGTTTTGAGATGAAGTTATACAGGGAGGAGGGACGTATACCAGTAGACAAATGGTGGGATGCTGCTGTAGTAGGAGGAACGTGTTTGTAGAAGGTGTAAGGACGCGCCAGTAGAAATGGTGAGGAAGATGCTTGCTGTAGATGTGGAAGTGATGACGATGTAGTGAGGTACTGAAGGAAGTGAACGTGTCCTTGTTTCTTAAGTCGGATTTCGGGAGATCGAAGGAAGGGTATGAAGACAAAGCAAGTGGCTGAGGGGATCACACATGCCTCTCGTGTTATGAAGTGAGAGACGCAAGAGGAGAACCGAGAGTTAAAGAATTATATTACGAAACGAAGAGAGAAAGTGACGGAGAAATGGTAACGCTGGAAATTGTAGGGACGTGGGGGAGATCACGAGCGTATATATACCTGTTTGAGCTCCTTAGGTAAAGATGAATGAAGGGTAATGGTAGAACGATAGAGGCCCGGAGTGAAAGGTGATGAGAGACCGTCGACAGGAGGTAATAAGAGAGGTTTTAAGGCTTCGAATCAAGACTAATGACACAACTAGACGCCAGGATAAGCTTCGGGAGGGATTAACACTACACCCTACAAGTGAATCATGACAACATTCATCTACGAATTGAGTGAAAGAAGATATATCATGTTACCAGTGTACAGTATCGTGGGTTAAGCGTATTTCTATGACTAAAGACGCTTGCTTTATTTTAAGATGGTTAAAGGATTATCCTCCTCAGTTTTAACAAGCTGGGATGCATTAAAGAGGGAAGGAAGCTGTCTGAGATGACGGTGATATCAGAGTAACAGAAGATAACGTGCCTAATGGTTGGACAGGGACGGATAACCTTAGATCAAGAGATGTGAAGTACGGCTGGATAACAGTGTACTCGTGTGGTCTCTCTCTCTCTCTCTCTCTCTCTCTCTCTCGAAAATTAAGAGAGAGAGAGAGAGAGAGAGAGTGTGTGTGTGTGTGTGTGTGTGTGTTTTAATTGTTATTTAAATTTACATTAATTTTTACCATGAGACAACCTTACTCGTCCACATATTCACTCACATTAATCCTTATAATTCCTAAGTAATATTACAATCGACACTCAGCGAAAGAGTGAAAGGAATGTTATTTAAAACTCATTAATCAACTTCGAAATACACCTGAATACAGTCGACTTATTTAGAGTTAAAAATAAAACCAAAATAATCTACTAGCCTGAAAATGATGTATTGATCTTTAATACTGAGCGCCCCGACCCTCCCTCTCCCCACGGTTTAGTTGATAGACCAATCATGAACATCATCGGGAATAAAAGAGAGGTCAAAGGTTTCTACCCAGATGACCTAGTCAGGCACACGGGTGAAAGTTCATGACAAAGCTACGAAGGTCTAAACTCGTGTGCGGTTCATGGTAGTGGAAAATACATCATGTTAGTCTCTCTCTCTCTCTCTCTCTCTCTCTCTCTCTCTCTCTCTCAACACCAGCTTTTCAGACTTCATTAAAAACATTACGCTTAGTCATACATGTATATCATACTCTCCAGGTGTGTGTAACAGGTATAATATAATGACAATCTCCAGGTACATTGTTTAGGTGTGTTCCATCATTACAATACAAGGAAACAGTTTTACAATAATTTAGAGAGTTGTGAAACTATGTAGATCTATTCCTTCCCTTAAACCTTTCATTCTACATTTTTTTTCTTATACCTGAACTAAAGTCCTTTATCCAACCCCTCCCAACTCTCACACACCTGGAACAATCACGAGTCATCCTAGGACGTCACGTATCAGAGACAGGCTGAGATAGGGTACCTGTATCTTACCCTCTGGCCTGGAAGTTTGGCTAAGTAGTAGGATTTTATTTTACGACTGAATGGAAACCGATACACGGTTGATTAAATTTGTGTTTGTTTTGGAATGAGACTATATCAAGATTTCTTCGTTAATAATATCTATACTCACATTCGTATTCATTCTACTTCACTTTATGATTATTAGTTACAGTTGTGGATTAAATTATTTTAATTCTTAAGATGATATATAATTTAAGTCCAGAGTATTCCTTAATATATGTGTATTGTTTATGAAACTTCTTTATCCTTGTTACTTAAAATGTTCAATAACTAAATCCATGTCACAGAGATATACAGAATACTCATGTGTGTACTTGAACCTTTAAGACATATAAACTAATCTTTTAATCTGTTACCTGTATATACGGACAGGTAAGTACACCACCTCGAGACAATTCGACAGAAAAAAAAGTACAAATTTCGCCAGGTAGTGCGAGGTTCGAGGCAGTGTAATGGGTATGAGGTGAGGAGGGTGGGGGATGTGGTCAGTTGGCCGCCGACAGTCAGGGAGAGTAGACGTGCCGCGCTCACCTCCGCCTCCACAACAGGCACCAGGTAGGAAGGATGCTGGGAGAGGGGTCGAGGGACTCTGTATTGTTTCCTAGATTTTCCGGTCCTTCTATTTCTTCCAAAGTATTAAACATCTAAACTAATACCTCAATATAATTTACAAGTTTTAATTGTTTGCTATTGTATAATGTTGCTGTAATGTGTCTCCAATCTTCTTGTCTTTACCAGGATTATGATTAGCTAAAGTAATCCCTTATTAAAATTTACTACTAGTACTATTTATTACGATATGATTATTTGTTTCTATTATGTCAGTATATTAATGTGTGTGTTCTTCTCCTGCAGGTAGCCAGTACGCCACCGTTCAGGGACAGTTGTAAAGGACCCAGGTTGCCAGACAGCCCACAAAACGAGTGAATAATGCAGAGCGCTTATGGTAATAAAATAGTTCTGTTTGGCCAGTGAAGAACATTACAGAATTGTGTATTTGCCAAGGAAATGAAGAAAGATATGACCATGAAAAAACTAGAGAACCAAGTGGGGGGTCCCCAGGAGTTGAGAGAGACAGTGGACGACAACAATAACGACAGTGAGGAGAGGCAGCGACAGGGCAGCAAGATGGCAGGGGGCTGCGGCGGGAAATACCTGTTACGTCCCCGCTCCGTCCGCTCTAGACGTAGCTGTGACAGTGATTGGACCATCCAGGACACGCGGAGGCAGAAGTCACGCCCTGCGCCACTGTCCAAGTACCGCAGGAAGACCGCCAACACTCGAGAGAGATTCCGCATGCGACAGATCAACACAGCCTTCGATAAGCTACGGAAGATGTTGCCATCGTGGGAACGTGACCGGAGCTCCAGCTCGGAGATGACCAAGATCACCACGCTGAAGCACGCGTGCGCCTACATCAGCTCTCTACAAGACGTCCTGAACAACACCGTCAGCCAACATTATCGAGAGGGCAGCTCCACCCAGGACACCTGCCCGTGGGTCCTCTCCAGCATCCTGGAAGACGCCTCAAGGCTCCAGGACTCCCAGATGGACACCTACCACAGAATGTCCAATAAATCTCCTACTATGGACGTAGATGTCGCCCCAGAGACAGATCTCATGTCGCTTCTGTGTGACTCCTCAGATTCTGGAGTGTTTGAAGACAACCTGGAGTCGTTCTCGTACCTGTCACCGATGTGTGAGGCTGACGAAGTGGCTCTGCTGCTCCTGGGTGCTGAACCCACGACCTACTGGCACGATCAGTCCCACACACAGTTTGCCGTGTGCTGATAAAAGCTATAAACGTTAAAGTGATAGTATCGGACACAAACACTTATGACGCAGGCTGAGTAAGATGTAACACGCATACTCTAATGGATGATTATCATGCTTGTTATACTCCCTATTGTTGCCTCGTCTCATTGAATGAATTTAAATTCGCCGTGAAGAATATGTCATGGTGACTCAATGACGGGGAAAATGGTAATCTAATTCCCGACGCCAACTACTGACAGAAACAATGAGCCTCTCTCACCCACAGTTAAGGCTCATGTGATACGAGCGTCAGTGTAAGCTTAAGTGCTATTACTCCACATGACACGGATAAACAAAGTCATTAGTGTGTGGACAAGGAGAGATAAGGCTCACTGGTGCGTGGCGGGGCTGGGAGATGAGCCGTGTAGGTGCGTGGCGGGAAGAGAATGACAAATCCCGGTGATCATGGATTAGAATTACAAACATGGATATCCTGTCATTTATTGGTCGGTGTCATGCACATTATCCTGTAATTGTAATAGTTAATCTACTATTAAGGTTTTACTACTTATTGTTGGACTAAAATCACTGTTGCCATGTTCACTGGAGGAATGATACTCACGGGTAACACAAAATACTAGAGATGGGGGAAGGGTTCAATTATTAACACCCTACTAGAAACATTGCTGACACATGTAACAGTGACTTTAGACCACATAAACATCGCCAACTGGGAGGAGCGAGGCGCCACAGTGTTCATCATGTCTCACCGGCGCTAAACATTCTAGTCAAAGGGACTGTGCCATAACTTGGACCCGTGTCATACACTCACTAACAAACTCACGTTGGTGTTGTGTGATGGAACTGTAGGTTAGCGATAGTTACTGACTTGTGGGGGTAGTATACTGCTAACATCGTTGTATGGATTGTTTCTACAGCTTTATTTAACCTGTTTCTCTACTATTTTCATGACTGTTGTTTCTTATTGCTGAATAAAAGTCACTAAGTATTAAGATACATGATTTTCCTTTTCTCAATTGTTTAATGACATGCAAAATTATATATATATATATATATATATATATATATATATATATATATATATATATATATATATATATATATATATATATATATATATCATATTTTAAGGATATAATAAAATCGTCAACCTAAAAAACTATATTTAAATAATGAAATTTCTTATAGATATATCGCTGTCTCAATTTATTCATTTAGAAAAAATCACAGACCCGGAATTTGATACTAAAGAATTAATTTTCTTTATCACTTTATTCCACACTTACGGCAGAACATTCAACAATAAACAAGTACTGTATGTGACAGACCTGAGTAACAATGGAAAATAAAAAAAAATAAAAAAAAAAATCATTATCGTTACTTTTCCTTCCAGTTAAAAATAACTGTTGATTACAAATGAATAATCATTATATTAAAAAAAGATGAATGACTCACTTTATAAATTACTGCTACATTTAGCCTTATAATCTATAACAAGGAGTACGGTTCAGTAAGTATTGTGTCAGTCATAAATATTTTGACAAAACAAGAGAAACTAAGACTCATAACACACACACACACACACACACACACACACACACAGGAGGACAACATCTACAAACAAATTCCACAATGTTATGTACAATACCAAAGAGGAATACCACAAGGTAAGATCACTCCCCCTCACCTCTTCACATCAGTACGGAAAGAGGATTTTAAATCAGTCACTTTTATAAACCACTTTACTGCTAACACAGATATACAGTCAAGAACAATATATTACACAGAAATTAGTATGACTGAAGCTGAACTTGACCAAAACGAAAGCCAAAATCAAAGGAAGAGTTACATTGCCTGAAGTACCTTTGGAATATTATGTCGTGTATATAAAGACATTACGCTTCTTCGTCTCTTGAGAAAAAAGAGAGTAATGCATCCCGCTTGTTTAGACTCGGAGCTATGAAACAACGTGATGAAATACAAAAATAATACAGACATTTCCTGATACTCATACACATAAAACGTTGTATGCTGGGTGTATTAAACAAAGAAACGGGTGAGATCCCTGACAGAAGAGGGTATACCATTACTATATGAACCATGGAATATTTATACCGAGGAACAGATCTGGTATGGAGTTAGGGAGACCATAAAAAAATAGCGTAGCAGCAACCCAAGGAGATGCTTCACTGGATCCCACGAGGTAATAATAGAGCGAGAACATCAAGCTGATGAATAAATGAAAATACGATGTTTGTAGACGCTGTGGACAGAAAACTAAGAAGGTATGTGGTGAAGGCCTTCGTTTATGTGTGCGTGTGTGTCTGTGTGTGTGTGTCTGTGTGTGTGTGTGTGTGTGTGGCGCTAAATAGGGATAATCGTCCAATTTAATCTTAAAACGCAACTATCGTTACTGCCAAATAGGGGAAAGGGTTTGCTCTTCATTGCTATAACTTAATGGAGATGTGATCGTAGGTGTTAGGTTAGGTTAGGTTAGGTTAGGTTAGGTTAGGTTAGGTAGCATTTCATTTATGGATTCTATTGTGATTACTTATGCAAGGAGAGAAAGAGAGATAATGAGAAATAATGAGAGAGGAAGAGAATAAAGAGAGACAAAGTGAAACAAAGATTAACATTTAACCTTAAAGACCTTAAGCCTGCATCAATTTTCTTTCTTCTCTTTCTCTCATTTTTATCTGTCTTCTCCTGCCCCACACGCACATAAACTTCAACACCCTCTCCTTCTAACCCTTCCCCTTATAATTCCTTCCTCCTCCTTCCACATCTTCCTTTCCTTTCCTTTCCTCACCTCCTGCCCTTGCTCCTTCCTCCTCCTCGACCTCCTCCTCTCCTTCTATTCCTTCTCCTCTTCCTTTCCTTCCTCGTTCCGTCTGCTTAACACCTTTGGACGAGTACGTATATGAATTATCAGCCACCAACTTACTACATCAAGTTTTCGAATTCCTTCACGTGACATCACACACACACACACACACCAGGATCTCTACTAATTCATGTTTGCACGCATGAATTTGTGCGGATACCCCTAAAAAAAGTATCTTGACACTTCTAAAAATGTTTAGTCCATATTACGACCTTCAGTAATCTTAAGACGTTACTTTTTAAGACAGAAAATATTAAGAAATTACACTACGGGAGAATGTGACTTAACACCATCTTATATGACTTTCTTTAATGAGCTAAAATGAGTTTGTGTAATGTTCTCAGTAGTTAATGTTGCAAAAATCTGCTGTTGATATAAGCTCAGTAATACCGTTCACCTATATAATGCCAACGACAATTAATAGTTGACACTGAGAGTAAATAAATATCATTGGTCATGCCCGGAAGAGTTGTCAGCTATTTTACACCCCAAAAATTTGTAGTAAAAAAAAAAATCAGCAATTTCCTTTTAGATATTTTACTACTGACTGCTGTAGAGGATAAAATGAATATCACTCAGCATCTTTCATTATGGTAGGGAGACTTATCCTTAATAATCTGAATACGTCCTTATAGTCTTGTTTCTTGCTTGATGGTCATATATACAGTTTTACAATTTATTTCTTATACATATGTTTCTTTACTACGACAAGCCTCCATCAAGCCCCTCGGATAAGGGACACGAGCCAGGTATGCAGCAGGTACTCCTCCTCCAGATCATAATGTGAAGGCACTGGAGCATGTAACTAAATTCTCTGGGGTCTGCAGTGGCTCTCACGGACTCCTGGGGCTGTGGTGACCCAGTCTTTGGTCTTGTTGCGTCCTGTATTCATATCAGTCAGTATTATAGGGATCATTGCTTCACAACAACACTTTCAATGGATTTTTTCTTTTCCCAACATTCGAGATGATGTTTGCATAGTAGTGATCATATTGATAAACTTTTATAAACTAACAAACTAAAACTGAATAGCATCAGTACTCATATAAACTAACCTATGAGAATTTAGTTAAAGATTGGGTATGTTAAGATAGCGAATGACTTTCTAAATGAAGTAATTTTGACAAAATATTAATTAATTATCATGAAGTTAAAATAATAACAAAATCGTTAGCTATTTCCAGACTCGTGTCCGTTGGATTTTAATATTTTAAGACTTGCTTGAATGATTATCCCTAAACGCCTGCACGCACAAAGGTAGCCAGAGAGAGGAGGAGTTATAATCATCAAAGATATTCAAATATAAATATGACTTTACTCTAATTAGAATCTTGCAGCAGATGTCTAATAATAAATCGATCTGAGGATAAATTAATTCTCTAACATTTTGACAATCCTCCTTTACATTATAAGGAGTAGGTTTACATGCGATAACATTTCTAACTTATCATCTCACAAGAAGCTTTCTTAGTAATAAATTCATCTTAATACGAAGGTAATCTTAGTGGAATGTTGTCTGGCTGCCAATTTGTTTACATGGGGAGTTTCTGGACTCTCCGACGTCCTGGCTGTACTGTGCGTCTTCCCTCACAGTAAATCCCGGATGTTTCTAAGAGCTTAAATCTGTCACATAATTCACGCTATCTTATACTACGACAGGATCTTAATGACCATGACTCAATTCGCCACAAATGATAAATGGAAGTCTCTAAGATGCTGTCCGTAATTGGCGATCTGTGTTTGTTTATCGCATGTGCAAGGACGATTTTTTGCTGGCGAGGTTTATGCATCCACTTTTTCACAAACGATAAAACGCCTTATCAAATTCAATTTTCTGCACCATATTTAGGGCTCGGTTGCCTGTGAGTTTTTTTTTTTTTTTAACTTCTCCTCCTTCTTCTTCTTCCATGTTGGCATATCTCTGAGGTCGATGTGTTTGGACATGTAAGGAAACAGATGAAGGATATTGCGTAAAACAGTAGTTTTCAGTGAGCTTCGAGAATGAACCATTCGTTGTTGAACTGCTTCTCGAGACAGCGCATGCGCGGAAAAGTGATCACGTGATGTGGATGCACAACAGTTGCCACGGTGGATATTGTGCCCTTCTGTAGTGCATTAGTAAGTCACCGCTCATTACTGGTAATACCCGCATGGAAATTATTACCAAACATTACATGAGGGAAGAATAAGACGAAGGAAAACGAGAACCACAACAGATGAACCGAGAGAAAAAAATAAAAGAGAAAAGAAACGAAAAAGAAAAGGCTTAGAACATCTCACGAGAGGCGAGAAGAAAAACTAATTATGCTGATGTATTCGAGTTGTTATGTTGGGTTAAAGCACGAAGGTCCCCACGGAGAGTGAGGCTCTTCGTCAGGTTCCCTCGGCGCTATCTGAGGCCTCGTTACCTGCCATAATTGCCCCGGCAGAGCGTTCGCACAAGGACCAATATATCACGAACCCCGGTATGCTAATTGGGGGCTAGTTTCCCTCCCGAGTTGGAAGAGGTGCTAACGCGGGTTAATCAATGCACACTCTGGCAAAAAGGGGCGGGAAGAACGCATTCTCCCTCTCCCCGCCCCGTGATCAGATTAGCATGGTGGGGAGGGGAGGAGGGGAGATTGGGAGATAGCATTTTTGTTTGTGTGAGAGAGGGAGAGATAAAGAGGGAGGAGAGGGAAGCAAGAGAGATATACTGTAGATTACAGATAATTTAATCTAAATAGAATATAAATCGAAGAGAAAAAGAGAAAGGATTTTTTCCAAGCAATCAAACAAAAAGAGAGAGAGAGACAAACAGAGGTTTCAGACAGAATATTTTAAGAGAGATAAAGGGCCTCAGAAGGAAAGAGAATTTCATTAAAACGGGCTTCAGATCTGAGAGACAATAATTTCATAGAGAGAGAGAGAGAGAGAGAGAGAGAGAGAGAGAGAGAGAGAGAGAGAGAGAGAGAGAGAGAGAGAGAGAGAGAGAGAATATTCCACAAACAGACAAAACAAAACAAGCCATCACAGACAGCTACATATCGGCTACAAGTGGATGCTTTAGACAGGGAGATATTGGCGACACACACCTAAGCTAATCGATGCGCTGATCATGAAGATAAAACCCTTCTTTTATGTAGTTTTTTGAAGGTTTTCTTAGTGCTCTCTCTCTCTCTCTCTCTCTTCCACCTCACGCCGTGTATACTGGAGGAATGACTGATCGATTCACCTTTAATAGAGCATAATACTAGGTCTCTGTTCTAATGGACCACAGCCTTAATGGGCCCCAATTCTATTAGGTCCTTGCTCCTAATAGGTACCATTACTGATTGGTCTTAGTCCTAATAGTCATCTGTCATAATGGGTCTTAGTCCTAATTAGGCCCTAGTTCAAAATAGTCCCAGTTTAATTAGGTCACACATCATCCTGAGTCCTGTCCATATAAGTATCAGTACCAATAGGAGCCTCAAATATACTAGTTAGGCTAGGTTAGGTTAGGTTAGGTTAGGTTAGGTGTAATATCATAAAAACTAGAGAGTGGGTCCTAATTGGCCAAAGTCCTAACATGTTCCAGTCTTCAATAGGATCCAGTAGGAATGGGTCTCACCGTAATAGGGCCCACACCTTTGGGTTATTAGACCAAGGGGAATCTAATCCTAATGACTAAGTCGTTTTATGTTTGGGCACACTAAGACAAGAGAGCTTCTAACTTACAGTCGGGAAAATAGTGACGCAAGAATATACATCAATATGGGCAAGTTCCGGAAAAAGGACAGACTGAATTACTGACGGTACTCCCTGAACATTGGGGCAGCGTAAAGAAAAACATACCAGGGAAATTAAAAAATCTAAAAAAAAAATAGTGAGTTTTCTTCTTCCATGAAGTTATGACGTGCTCTCTCTCTCTCTCTCTCTCTCTCTCTCTCCTGCTTACACAAGCGTGGCAAGATAACAGCAGGTCTCTACCATCTCAGCATAGTACCAGAACAAGATAACAGCTCATGACAACGCGGTAAAATAAAAGCACATTTCCTTTATCTCCAACCACGGAGAATACCCACGCAAGATAACAGCTCACAGCGGCGTGGCAAGATAACAGCTCACAGCGGCGTGGCAAGATAACAGCAGGTCTTTGCTATCTCAAAACAGACAGCATCAGGACAACATAACAGGTCACAGCACCAAGCCAAGACAACAGCAGGTCACCGCTATCTCAGAACACACATTACTCGAACAAGATAACAGCTCACAGCAGCGTGGTAAGATAACAACAGGTCTCCGTTATCTCGCAGCACACGGAGCAGCGGAGATGAGTTGTTGCTGCTAATTTCCATTTTACACCAGCTGACAATAGGTTAATGGAGCCTACCACACCTCGCACAGCCAATTTGTTAACCCCGTGTCGCTCCGCCTGACCTCACCTGACCGTCGAGGAGGTATAGTAGATGGTGGGTGTGGGTGGGTGTGGATGGGATAGAAGTGGGTAGAAGTGGTGGTGTGGGAGGGTGATAGTGACTGTGGTGAAAGTGGGTGTAAATGATAGTGGTGCGAGGTGATGTAGGAAGGGGAAAAGAGAATTGGCTTGGTGATGGTGGTAGTGTCGATGGTTAATTGTGGTAGTGGTGGTGATGGTGGTAATAATGGTGCTGGTGTAGTGTTAGTGGGTAAATATTGGTGAGGTGTTAGGGTGTGTTTGGGTGGGTCTTAAGTGTGCTAATGGGTGATGATGGATGATGTTAAGTGAGTGATGGTATAGGCGTTAGTGATTAGAACCGATTGTTAGTGGCGTTAATGAATGGTAGTTGATGTTAGTAGTATCAGAGGGTGGTGGTGGTGGTGGTGGTAGTAGTGGAAGCAGTGGTAGGGTGACACTGCTAGCGGGTTTTGGCAACACTGCACGAAGACAGAAATAATTACAGGTTAGGTTGGTCGTGTAGGAGAAAGACTGTGGTGGTGTAGGTTAGACACTGACACTAAAATAAAGACTAACTATTCATAATTAGTCAAGAGTGTTCCTGAGAATGTGGTTGGTGGGGGTGGGAGGGGGATGAATGACTATCAGAATGGACACAAAACTCAGATGTTGATGGTGGAGGATAATGGTCAGCAATTATTTCTTGGCTGGTTAGTAATGAAGCAAATATCATAAGGAACACAACTACGAATGATCCTTGAAGTTCACACGAAGGAAGATGTTGAGAGAGGCGTGGTAATTGTGGATGGTGTACCGAGAGCTGACAGCAAGGGAGAAAATTATCCAGCTTGTCTGTGAAAGTATGCTGGGAGTAGTGAACCTGTACTTGATAACTGGTTGGAAGAATGCTACTGATTGCTTTGAGAGCAGATACCTCAATGTGTCTGATGGAAATGAATATTAATTGAATGTTAGAAAGTTAACCCGACATAAATAAGGAATGTAATAATAATAATAATAATAATAATAATAATAATAATAATAATAATAATAATAAATATGATACGTCGAAAAAAAAAACGGAGAAGAAAAAATAAATCAAGGAGCAACAGATAAATTTTACAAGAAGCAAATATGAAAAAAAAATAATCAAAACTATAATATTAACTACAAAATCCAAGAAATATATCAGTGAAAAAGACAAAATGATGGCTCATCTTTTGCCTTTGACCAACCAGTCAACTCACGACCTATACCAAACATAAAATCCCCAAGAAATAGATTTGAAAAAGACACCACATGGATAATTCCCTCACTACACCAAACACATGACTTATGAAATAGATATGAAAAAGAAAAATATTATTCCCGTATCTCACTGATCTATATCCACCAAGCTTGGGGGGATTTCTCGGAGACCCAGATTATTATTATTAATGATTCCACCTTCAGAGTACCCGAAAGAAACCAACTTGGAGGAAGGGGGGCGGAGGCGGTACAGGATTAAGCTGGGAGGTCGTCGACTTATGACAGACAGTGAAGGATTGTTGGGTATATTTCCTACTTATCTAACCCACAACACCCCGAGGCAGGTGACGTAGAAGGAAGGAAGGAAGGAAGGAAGGAAGGAAGGAAGGAAGGAAGGAAGGAGAGTTAAGAAGATGGAGAAGGACAAAGTAAAAATAAGGAAAATGGAAAAGGAAGAGGAAATATAAAGAAGAAAAACGGAGAAGGAAAATAAAAAAAGTCGAGAAGAAAGAAAGGCAATAGAAAAATAAGTAAGAAAGATGGAGAAACAAGAGGGAAATAAATAAGAGCTTAGAGAAAAAGCAAAGAAAATGAAAATAACACAGACGAACAATACGAAGAGGAGATGGAATATAAAAGTAAATGGGAAATAGAGGCAATTAGAGACGAACAGAAGAAGAGGAGGAGGAGGAGGAGACAGTACTGAAAATAAATGGGAACTTGAAGAATCAGATGAGAAGAAGGAGGAGGCAGATAAAAAGTGGGGTTAAGAAGATGGAAGAGACGGGATGTATGATAAATGAGGACTTGGAGGAACAGAAAAAAAATAAGAGGGCTCACACGAAGAAAAGGTGGAGGAGGAGGAGGGGAGGGAAAGACAGTGTACAAGATAAATGGAGGAACAGTAGAGAAAATAACAAATAAAAGAAAAGCCGTAGATAACAGGAAAGGGGGAAAGAGGAATTGAGATATAAAATAAATGAGGAATTACAAAGATAAAACAATAAAAGGAGGGGATGTGATATATAATAAATGAGGACAAATGAGAAACAGCAATAAAATTAATAAAGCAAATACGGAGAGAGAGAGAGAGAGAGAGAGAGAGAGAGAGAGAGAGAGAGAGAGAGAGAGAGATGCAAATAAAGGGAAGAAAAATAACAGGCGAAAACATGAATAATTGGAGAGAAACTTAAGGAGGAGAAAACGAGATGAGAGAGATATAAGAGAAGAAGAAGAAGAGAGAAAAGAAAGAGATGAGAAACAGCAACCAGATAAAAGGAGAAGAATTACGGAAGAGATAAGAGTAAAATAAGGACTTAGTGAACAACAAAAGAGACAAAGAGACGTACAGAGAACTCAAGCAGGAGACATAATGTGAGATAAATAAGGGCTAGAAAAAACAAAACAAAGAAACCAGACATAGAAGAACCGAAAGAAGAAACGAATATAGAATTAAAAGAAAATTAGAAACGACTGAAAATTTTAATATGGAGCAATTGGAATAACAAAAAAAATTATGAATAATCTTGAAACAGAAGAGAAGGGACAGATAATATGGCAGCGAATGAGGGGAAAAAAATTATCAGTTGGTTATGAATTGGAAAACAGGAAAAAAAAACAATTTTAAATGCAAAGGAAAATGGAAAAGGCAATATAGAATGTGTATACAGTCAATGGATTTTTGTAATAAGACTAACAGATTGTGTCGAAAGCAAGCATACAACGACCACGACAAAAATAATAATAATAATAATAATAATAATAATAATAATAATAATAAATGACGATGATAACAAAAATAACGACGATGATGATGATGATGATGACACGTCCCCCCTCTCCTACCCTCTCCCCACACTCTCTTCACTCATCAGCCTTAACTACGCTCTCTCTTTAATAAAAAAATACACATAACGAAAAATGGACAAGAGAAAGGAAGAAAGAGGAGAGAGAAAGAGAGGGAGAGAAAACAAAGTGGCCGGAGGTAGGAAAAATGTTGTGCTGTGAGAGTGATCATAAATCCTCAAATTGCTGGTCTCAAACTGGCCTTATTAGATCAATTTGTAAGACTTAAGTCATGAATGCGTGGCTGGATCCTGGCGTCGAGAGCTGGTGAGGGGCGGAGAGAGGGAGAGGGCGGAGAGGGAGGGGACAGAGTGGTGGAGGGATGCAGGGGGGGGGAGTGCAGGAGAGGGAGGTAGGGTAAGGGGAGGAGGAGAAAGAGAGATATAGAGAGGGCGGAGGGGGATTGAGAGGGAGGGGGTGAGGAGATAGTGGCATTGGGAAAAAAAGTACAAGGATTTGAAAGTTTTGAAAGTTGACGAGAAAGAAATTCAGAAGTGATTGGAAAACCTAAAATACTTGGAAAGTGATTGGAGATTTAAAAACAGGGGAAAGTGTTTGACAGTGATTGGAAAGATAAAAGATAATACGTCTGGAATTTCTTGCAAAGTGGAGATAATGATGAAACTATTATAAACTGATTGGATATATGAAGATGAGAAACAAACTGGTGATTGGCTGGAAGTAGCATCAAAATAAATGTGTTAATGATGAAAAGTTCAAGATTATAAAGAATGGAAGGGAAAGAAACGAAGAGAATAGTAGGTGACGATTACCAGACTGAAGATGATGAGAAAGACAGTGAGAACTGACAAGGAAACCATGAGTGAAGTGATGGTATTGACTATAACTAGAAAACGCTTTATATATCTGACCTGTTAACGAGAGAACTGAACCAACACACAAGAGTCAAAATCGATTACGGTGAAAATTTATACAATACGAAAATACAAAATAAACAATATGTATTTGAAAGATATATCTATGTATAACAAATGTGTGTATATAATGTGTAATATACATATAAGAAGTAGGTAAGTATATCTGTTCAGCTGTCCTCTCCCTGTCTCTCTCTCTCTCTTTTTCGACCCAAATTTCTAATCTCCTGTCGCCATGCTTAAAGGGGCAACTACCACTAAAGGGTGATTCTAAGGGGGTTAAATGTGATAGAAGGTGGCAATTAATGGGGATGAAAGTCTATTTTATGCCCATCAGGTTGCCAGTACTCATGAGATACGATTTGTGTGAGGGAGGGAATAGTGACGCCAGGGAACTGCCAGTCACCCCGCCCTAAAAAATAGTCCAGGTTGGGAGTTACAATAATAGGGATTGTTTATATGGCAAGAGACATAGTTTACAGATAAAGTAAACAAATATTAAATGTATCAACACACACACATCCACAAAACCACACCCACTTAAATAAACACACACCCCATCTATCACAAGACACAAACTCGTACCCTCTAAGATCCACCACCCATCCACCCACTATCCACACATACATATACACCCACATAAACCCTTCTTCACCCACATACACACAGATCCACCCATCCACCCACACGCCCCCCCCTCCCACACACACACACCACTATCAGTACTACACCGCTAAGATTACCTCAACCTAACATCTCTAAAAGCTCCGATACGATCTGAAATCCCAGAGTTAATAATTACCACATTAAAATAATATATTCCTACTGTACTTATGGGACGGCTCCGTACATTTAATATTCAGCGCACGAAGTAGTGGCCACGAGCGAGGGAAATTATGGGAGTCCACATTATTAATAGTCTAATAATAATAATAATAATAATAATAATAATAATACCTATTACTGTAATATTTAAAATGATCCTAACAACAACAACAGTAGCAGCAATAATAATAATAATAATAATAATAATAATAATATAATAATAATAATAATAATAATAATAATAATAATGCTCGGTCAACTGTCTCATTGCACACATTAAGCTGAAAGAAACATGCTGGGTTAGGGCCACAGCTTGTGAACCGTGACGATCTTATAAGGACCCGGAAACTTAACAAAAAATTATATTCCTTTTAACACGGATACAAATTTCTAATATAGTCATGGCGAAACTCAGAATAACACAAATTGGGTTTGAAACGAGAGAGAGAGAGAGAGAGAGAGAG